>NW_027280721.1:335000-337500 GCF_046629955.1 Centroberyx affinis
CTCGTTCTGCCTTCCTTCCCAGCCATCTGTGTCCCTCTCTCATTTCATCTCTCCATCTCTCATATTCCCTTTGCTTTGCTCTTTGTGTTTTTCTTTCTCCCTGCATTTCACCACCCGTTCTCTATCCTTTCCTCCTTTCTTCTTCTTCTTCTCGTATGCTGGCTGGCAGGGTAGGAAATTACTAAGAGTGGCTAACCGTTGACAAAAATGTTGCTGAAAGTTCAGAGAATGTCCCTGAAATTGTGAGAGTGGGTGTAAAAATGCCACTGGGAATAAAAGGGCAGGAAATAGAAAATAAGTGCAGTTTACTGTGCAGCAACTGAATGTTGTAATTCTCATGTTATTGACGGACTTTCTTTTTAAACAAGGGTTTTGTTGGAATTGCCCCATAGAGGCTGAAAATGTCCCCCAAAAATAGTTCATATATATTAAAAAGCCCCTATTATAAAAAGCCAGTTTCCTACCCTGGAGGTTGGTTGGGAAATGGTGTTCTCCTTCGCTTGTTGCAGTAGTCTGAGCTCTCCCCCTCTCCCTCCACAGGGTCTATCTCTGGCACTGAACAACTGGGTGCTATTTACTTTGTGCTTAGAAGTCTCAGCTTCTGTATGTGTGTGTATGTGTGTGTGTGCGTGTGTGTGTGTGTGTACAGTATACACTTTTCCCACAGCCATTATTGCCCTAATTGGCAGTCTAGTATATACTGTGTATGTGTGTGTGTGTGTGTGTGCGTGTGTGTATGTATGTGTGAGAGAGAGAGAGAGAAAGCAAGAAGGGGAAGAGGGAGAGAGAGCATGCATGCTTGTGTGTGTATGTTATGTATGTGCCTGTGTGTGTGTGTGTGTGTGTGTGTGTGTGTGTTTGCTGTAACGCTCAAATAAAAATGACTAATGCGGCCTCATCATGGTCCTCTCAACCTTGAGGAGTGTGTGTGTGTGTGTGTGTGTGTGTGTGTGTGTGTGTGTGTGTGTGTGTGTGCGTGTGTGTTGGTAGGATTGCTGCTTTCCCATGGCTTGTATAGCTTCCGACTTTGGTTCACTGCTTTCTCACGTTTGGTATGGTGGACTCTGTGCCAGCTCACAGTGTTTTGTTACGCTATATACAGTTAGCAGAAGGGGATTAGGCGTTGGGTTGCCTCCAGTGACCCGAGTGCCAGTTCTTTCCAAGGCTTCTATCATTTTTTAACATTTAATATTATACAATAGTCATCTGGGACATCCCGTACGTCACCCACAAATCCCTTATCCGCCCCAAGCCCATTCCATCACTCCTGTTCCCTCATTACCCATCTAGCAACAAAGAAAAGTGTGAGTGGTGACTGCTGTCACTTTAGAAAAGAGTTTTTTATAGTATGTATTTGTCATTCACACATTAACATTGCTACATTATTAGTGAGACAATGATAATGATAGGAGGTATGAGTAACTAATAGGAGGGCATTCAGAACCAGTGTTACCAAGCAGAAAATACTTAGAGCAGCAGTGTGCGGTATTATCAAAGAGTCACAGTGAAGAAGGGTATTATCAAATACTGTGTTACAATTGAAAGGTGATTGTGAAAAAATGCAAAAGATCTTCATTTACTTTGCTGACATGTTTAAGGAACTGTAACTGTAAAGAATGGTAAAATGAATCACAGTTAAATGACCAGCTGGTTTAAAAGCCTTACTTGACATACAGAATCATGTACTGTAAAATGTATAACACACCATAATTCTGAGTTTTTCTTCTGTATCGCTGTCATCTGCGTGGCAATAAACTGCTAAATTGGATGATGTTCTCTTCATCAAACAGTAGTTTTTGACCTCAAAATACTGGAAATGATCCAAAGAGGTGGAACTAGTACAACAGACAAAAACACAAGGATGTATTTAATTGGCTGAGACACTTGTTATGTAACGATGGAGGATTTTTTGCACAAGCCTGCTTTCATAAGAAAACCTAATGTCTTCTTGTCAAATGTTGAAATAAAATATAGTCACATTTCTTCTCCCACGGCCAACCATGCATGTTAGCTTTTGGCTCTTGACCCACCATGTCAAAAAGTTTGGGCTCCCCTGATGTGAACCTACAGTTTAAATAAAAGTTAAGACGTTTTCACATGACAGTAGCAATATATAACACCTCATTAGTGAAGGCTAAAGGCATAAAAGCTTTATAATTTGAGAATATCTGTTGTACTAATTCAACTCTGGTTTGTACCACTGGTGCTTGTTTTTTTACTGTTGTCGGACTGTCTTCAAAGAGGCTTTATGTAAATATCCTGACTGCCTGAATGTGTAGTGCTGCAAACCTTTTTTTTTCAACCAATTAAATGAATGATAAAAAAGTCAAAGCCCTCCTCTCCTCCGTTCTCTGTGACTTCTAATTATCCCGAAACAGCTATATGATATCTGAGTGGAAATGAATTACAGTTGATATCATCTTCTCTCTCACTTTCTATTTAGTCCTCCTCCTCCACCACCACCCACCCCCCCCCCACGCATACACACACTCCTTTAACA
>NW_027280721.1:342500-352500 GCF_046629955.1 Centroberyx affinis
GGGAGGGAAAGGGGAATAAGAGGAGACAAGGAAAAGACGGAAGGAGGTATAAAAGGAAGGAAGGAAATTGGGGGAAAGGGTGAAGAGGGAGGAAAAGCAGGCGGGAATAAGAGGAGGCAAGGACAACATCAGAGAGGAGGAGGGAGGGGAAGGGAAGAGCTCTGATTTCTGCTTATGCTCTCAATAATACCGAAATATGAAGTCCCTTATTATCACTGTTTAGTTTTAATCTTCAGGCTAACAGTCTTTTTCATTATCGGGATAATGCTGGTTATTACCTCTTCATTGCCAGCGATATTATGATGGATGTGTTCCAATCAGCCTCTACATTAATACGATCAGCACGGACATTAGCACAATCAGTCAGCACACCGCCGATAATAACTCATGATTGTTGTGATTTAGTCCCAACGCCACGACAGCTGGGGCCGCGTTTAAGGACCATTAGTTACAGAGAGACGGAGGGAAGGAGCAGAATAGCAGGGGAGGAAGGAAAGAGCAAGGAATGGAGGGAGAGAGAGAGAGAGGGATGGGAAGTGGGGGTGACATGGTGGAGGGTGCGACCGGGGAAGGGAAAGTGGGAAATACGCAAGGAAGGAGAACGTAAGGACAGAGAAGGAGGGTAAAGAGAGAGTGAGAGAGTGATGGATGGAGGATGGTAACAAACACAGAGGGCAGAATGAAAGTAACTTCAGGGTGCGTTCACACCGAGCTTGTTTGGAGCGGTTCATTCAACCTCTGGAGCGCTTACTGCTTTAGTTTTGGTTCGTTTGGCAAGGTGAGAACAATGCCGTTCAAACTCGGGTGGCACCAATTAGCCGCACTGCCTGAAAATGTGAGTCTCAGTCCGCTTCCAAGCAATTTGCGGTGCGGTTCATTAGAAGTGAGAACATAATCGTGACTCCAATGACCCCAAAACATAATTTAATGGGTATAAGGAGACAGATGTTGACAGCGGTTACTCTCTGTTTGGAAAGCCTAGCGTAACAATATGAACCATGGGAAAACCGCAGTCTTGACTGATCCTCATTTTCAGCTATTTCCTCATTTATTCTTACCTGGAGTGCAGAAATCCATCATGCTTCGCTAAAGTTACAGGGCCTGGAATTGGATTTGTTTTGACAGCCTCACACTGCCAAAATCTCCGCGGGATGACAGGTTACCAAAACTGTGTCCATTAAATGAGCAACTTGTGAGCCCATGTGACTTCTGTTTACAATCCCTGGCTCGCTTGTAATTGGACAGTGTGAACCAAACTGAGCCAAATATAAAAATGCAGCAAAATAAACTTTTCAACTACGGTTCAGAGCAAAGAAAACAAACTGCAACTGCGATCGCACCCTTAGATAATCTGTGCCAAATTGGTTATTGAACACAAGTGTGAAAACTCCAAAGCCAAACTATCTCTGCCCTACATCTGAACAATAGAAAGCTCTGTGTGTGTGTGTGTGTGTGTGTGCAAGGGTGAAAGTGTAGTTCTGCAGAAACCAAGCCCAAAAGTAGACCCAAAAACTTCAGCTCTTCCCTATAGCACCACAGCACCCTGCTGCGCCGTACGATGCTAAACAAGCTCACACAGAACATCGCTGCAACGCTGGCGTGCATCGCATGTGAGAAATGGGGCAGAACGAATAACAGGGAAGAAGCTATCTCACACAACCAGCATTAATATTATATTAGACCACATCACCAAAGGCCCAGATCAGTGTTGCTCACACTCACACTCGCCGACATCTATTACACAGTAAGTGGAGCACTCCTTATGAATATTACACACCTCTCTGTGTTAAAAGCTTTCTGTCTGCGTGACATCTCTGGCAAGCTGCTCCACAGCTGTCAAAACGGTGTTGGCAAGAGTGAGAGAGGAGAGGGGGGTACAGAGTGTATCTGTGAATGAGCTTGTGTATACTGTGTGTGTATGTGTGTGTGTGTGTGTGTGATGTTGGTGGTGTTGGTGGTAGTGGGGGGTTGCGGCATGTCTTGTCGTCATCGTACAGCTGTGAGGGACTGGTGGGACCACAGAGAGCTTCAGAGGAGCAGTATCCTGCAGTGACATACAAAGGGTAAGTGTGGAGTGTGTGCGTGTGTGTGTGTGTGTGTGTGTGTGTGTGTGTGTGTGTGTGTGTGTAAGAGACAGAGAGAGAGAGAGAGAGAGAGAGAGAGAAAGACAGAAACAGAGAAGCCATCTTAGCATGGTCATTAGAGAATATCTCACATGCTTTCCATTTAAAAAAACATGTGATTACTAACTCATTGGTGTGACCCATACATGATGTTTCCATGTGTGAGATGTAGATTCTTAGAAACAGTATGTCGGTTGTATGTCGGGTAAAAATAAAAATAGAAGGAACACTCTCACCCAGCTGTGGAAATAGGCACACACACATACATACACACACACACACACACACACACACACCCCAGCTCTGACTGTAACCCTAACCACTTACTCTTTACCCTTAAAATAACCCTTTCCCTAATGAGGTCTTGAAAACAGTCCTCACAAGTGACTACTGTTCCAGGTTTTCTACTCTTCCGGGGTCCATATGTCCCCACATGATTCTAAAAACACTGATCTCTATCTCATTCACACACACACACACACACACACACACACACACACACACACACATGCTCCTCACCTCTCCTTGGCACCTCTCCTCTGAGGCCTCTGAAGGCAGCTGGCTGTGAGAGCAGGTCTCTGCTCTATTAAAACCAGACCTCATCTCATCTGCCATCTATTCCACTGTAAATACACTCTGTATGTTCACACTGTGCTCTGCTCTCCTTGAGTGCTTCGACCTGGTGTCCTCTCCGCACTGGCAGAGAGGCATATATTAGGTTCTTCAAGGCTGAGTATCCTTGAACCATTATAAAGTACCTTTTTAGTGCTTCTCATGCATCTCTGCAGCTCTGTACACTGAATGTAAATGTAGGCGTACGGGACTGTTGGCTCTTCATTACAGTAACCCAAGGGTACTCTTTAAAGAAGAAAAAAAATAATCTTAGATAAAGTAATTTCATCTTGTATTGAGTCTCAGCCCACAATTGACAGCCACTTTAAATTTGAAAATTGAAATATATCAGCTTTCAAAATGCCCCTCCATCACTTTTCCTAGACCCACATTCTGTCCAAACAGTGTTGATTTTCAAAATCATACAAGGAAATAGTCATTATAATTATATTTACCCCAGTCAATTGATGGCTTGTCTGCCTTCTGTTAGACCCCCAAAATCCACTGGGCTTTCTGGTGTTAAAATCGTATTTCATTCAAGATTAAATTACTTGTTAAAACAGAGATTTTCTTTCAGTTCAGCTACATTTAATAGTATTTTAGGAAGATTGTGGGCTCTTCAGATCAGAGTATGCTTGGACAACTGTAAAAATATTTTATGTAACTGTCCTATACATCCATTTAACAGAATGTATACCCAGAAAAAAGGATGTGTCATCTTCAATGTGGAATTGTTGAATGAATATCACACAGGAGGAATTTTATATTGGTCCAAGTATACTGTGTCCTTCAAGAATAAAAGGATTCATTTTCAACATCTACAAATCCAGTTTGGAAAAGCCCACATCTTGTGTTACTTTTCAACACATGTGTTTAAGGTGTTTTGTTAGAAGCACACATTCATAAAACATGTGCAACATTAGCACATGTACCACATGATGTGTTGCCCCATACACTCACAGATGTGTTTACCTTGGAATTACAAGGATCCATTTGACATTGTAAAAAAACAAAACAAAAAAAATCAGAGTGCTGGCTTCTTGTTCTTGTTATTTTTAAGGTAAAGGATGCGCCGTTGCAGATCCTTTAGAAGGGTGAAGAGAGAGAGAGAGAGCTTAGAGGACTAGAAGATAAAAAATATGTCAACTTTAGAAAAACAGACTGACACGCTGCAATTGGGTTTTCAATAGTCGCACAACAAAAGCAAAAGCCACGACCAGCACTTCCACTGAACATCTGCTACTCTTATTTATATAACAATAAACAGGTTTTTACATGGGAGTGACGGGTTAGATGTTTATTTAAGAAGGTTATATTAGCTTTACTATATGAAATGTACAGCACACCCAATATTTCAAAATTACTGGAACCATGCAATTCCAAACACACAATGTGGTGAACACATTTTTGTATGGTATTTTGTATGTTGTATATGTAATGTGGATATATTTTAGGCTACTGCAAGGTACGGTACAGTATCCTTGAACTACTATAAAATACCTCCTATCTGATTAATCAGTACAGTCCCTGTCAAATAAATGAATAAATTCACATTAAGTCCCCATTAAAAAGAAACACACATTCTGTCCATAACAGGATAATCAATATTAATTATCATTTAAATGGTGATATCATACATTAGTTTCTCCTTAATCTTCTCTATCAGTTGGACAAATTACAACATCATATTGAACTGAAGGAGAGAGTGGAACAGAGAGGTTGAGGCTAATCTTATTTTACTAGGGGACATAAATCCTGGAGGTCTCTGGCCCTTCCTGGACTCGTTCCCTCCAGCTTTTAAAGGTTAAGAGCCCCCTATAAATAAGCAGGACACCACATTAAGTTTCTGATCAAGATGAGGATACATGAGACCCTTGAGCGCTGTTAAAATGTGTCATGTTACATTAATTCCCTGACTTAATTGACAGCGATTACTCCCTAATTAGTCTGCGGAGACAAAAGAGGCATGATGAGGGTGAACCATTTCTGTCAGTTTTAACACAGCCGTGCTGTCATGATGCTCCGAGGTGCAACCTATTTGTGTCAGAGAATAAAACGGGATTGTCCTTTTTTTGGGGGTGTGAATATATACAAGCAACATAGAACAGGTGACTGTCACACGTTTTCGGAAATATACGTTAGGTCCTAATTGAGTGTTTTCATTTGTATTAATTTGTTTTTGTTGTTAAAAGGATAAAACCACACAGCCAGACTCATGTAGATGGAGAAAATACCCAGACACACAAACTCTCTCTCTCTTTCTCTCTCTCCCTCAATCACACACACACACACACACATAACCTCCCACACACACCTACACTTCCTCCTCCCCGGCGCTATCAGAGGGGTGAATCTGGGATGTATCTGTTCCCTGCAGCGCCGCATGCCGCATGAGAGCCATCTCCTTGGCCGCATTGACTGACCTATAGAACATACGACGCACCGAAGCCTTTACCACCAACACTCACTCCGTTACAGAGACAGTTACCCCCGGACAGACAGAAATCTATAGGACAGAGCGAGGGAGGAGGAAAAAAAAGGAACGCCATTAACGCACTGCAGGGCATTTGCTACAGCGCTTTCTCCACAAAACAGTATACACACACACACACACACACACACACACACACACACACATACAGACACACTCAGAGGGATGATGATTATTATTACCCCTCTCCTTGTGGTGGTTTGGGCTGACCTTCCCTGTCCGTCCCCCAGTGTGGCTGCTGCTGGGGCTGCTGGGGTGAACTAGCCAGAGGGCACTCTGTTTCACACAGGCCCACTGAGGCCCCGTGATGGATGGACCACGCTTATTTATGGACGAAAAACTCCGCTGTGTGGTGTGTTTGGGTGTGTGTGTGTGTGTGTGTGAGAGAGAGAGAGAGAGAGTATGTATGTCTGTGTTTGCGCGAGACAAAGAGAAACAGAACGATAGAGAGAGAGGTGAAGGAGGAGGAAGTCGGGAGAGAGAGTGAGGTGAGTTTGAAGTCCTAACCTTGACCTCCCTTCTGGGCGGGGTGAGGCCAGGGTCTGGGGTGAGGTGGGGTGAGGTGGAGGGGTGGGGGCATGGGGGTGGGGTAGAGTTGACAGGGCTTTAAAGGCCGGAGGATAGTCTAACCTTGGCAGAGAATAGGTTGGACTCCAGCCAGCTTCGTCTTCACCTTAATCCCCCAAGCCTTATATATATATCCTTCACCAGACCCGCAGAGAGGATGGCATATTTCACTTTATGACCTGATCATATTTCTGATAAATCTTCCCCATTATCCCCCAAAAGAGCTCACTGAATATCACCCCAGTGAACGTTCCCAGCGAGGCTTTGGAGATGCACTGCCCCCACGCTCCTGTTGATGGCACTATTGAGCTTCTGTGTTCGGGTTACCGTTATCTATTAGTCATCAACAGTCAGATAAAGGCAGTAACAACCACCAAACCACCGTACAGCCCCTCATGCCAGGTTCCTGCATCCCCCTGGAGCACTGATGGATATGCTTGCCTGGAAAACTACTTATGAAACACTTAACAATAATAATGTTGTTATTTCTCATTCACTATTCAACAGAGCTCCCATTTAATCTCTCCAACTGCAGCAGAGGGTAAATGAAAAAAACGCTCTCTTGTCACAAAATGTCATATAAATAATATAAACGGTGAATAAACATGTAAAAAATGACTACATCTGTATTCTAATCACAGCTTTGGGTGACAATGATGTAATGTAAATACCGGCCCTGTTGAATAATTACATATGGTGGGTAAAGTTGAAGAATGGATGAAAAGAAAAAAGCAAAACCGCAGAAAAGAGCAGCCTAGAGCTAAATGGCAAAATACACAATATGATGTATTAGTCAAGTCTTATCCCAAGTACTTTGTTTATTTTACCCTGAGCCAGCCAAATGAGCTATCAGTGAACCGAAATCAATGCATCTACTTTATATTTTTTGCCTCTCATAATGTCAGTCATGTCAAGTTTTGCATTTTCTGGCTGTCTTCACTGGCATCAGTATGTAAAATCAAAAGAATGAATAACTTTGCATTGTTAACAGGCATAAAGAGAGAAGGCAGCATCAGGTTAGTTCTACCTCACAAGTAACCAGATGCTTGTGTGTATCTCTTCGCATCTTATTCAGTTGTTTTGCTTTCAATCCCCGACTTTACCAAATGAGCTCGTCTTATTATTCAAATTATGCTGCATAGTGAGTATCAGAAGAATGTTTTGCCAGCTGCAATTATATAGATACGCCCTGGCTGTGTGTGTCTATGCATTATTAATATCTCCACATTAGAGTGTTCTGTTGGGGTAACCACCAAACTGCAGAGAAGAAATCAAATCTGACAAATATCTTGTTTGTCACTGTGGCAAGCTTTCAAGACCGACTAATAAAAGATGGAGGGAAAGAGACAGACTGAGAGACATTTACACTACTGAGGGAGAGAGAGAGAGAGCGAGAGAGGAGGAGAGAGAGAGAGAGAGAGAGAGAGAGAGAGAGAGAGAGAGAGAGAGGACAGAGACACGCTTTCTTTCCAAACAGGCAATTTTCCTCTTGCCTTAACCCCTACCCTGACCCTTCCTCTAACCTCCACCCTGTCCAATACCACGGACAAAGAGCACATATTTCATGTGTTCAATCATTGTCGCTGACGTTATGGCCATTGGCTGTGCTGTCAGGCGTGGCTATATACCGGCTAACCCCCAGGTCCCCACAAACACAACCACAGCAGCTCCTCAGCCTCCACAGTGACGGCTGCCTGGGAATAGAAGTGCAGCCGCCCTGTGATCATTCCAGCAGCCATCCTGGCTAACAGCTATGGGCTTTATGGCTCCGCCGCTCCTGATGATTCACACTCACTCGTATAGTGCAAGCACAGCTACACGGACACATAGATTCATGGGTGCACACACACACACACACACACACACACACACACACACATACACACACACACCACATATGCACTCATACACACAACTATAATCTACTCACACAAACAAGGCACATTCACACATATCGGCATATACAGATACATCTGCGAGCACCCAAACAAGGCACACACCTGCATGAATGCATACACACACAGACACACACACACACACACACACACACACACACATATTCACAACTACAATCTACACACACAAACAAGGTACATACACACATATACTGTACATACACACTCACATACCAGTGCACCATCCACATACACATACACAGCTACATCTACAAACAAGGCACATTCCTGCACACATTCACACACACACACACACACACACACACACACACACACACACACACACCTGTGCCACACACACATACATATATACACCTACATCTACAAACACAAACAAGGCACATTCCTGCATGCATGCACACACACATATACACACAAACACACCTGTGCCCCACACACATACACATATATGGCTACATCTACAAACACAAACAAGGCGCACACACCTGCATACACACACACACACACACACACACACACACACACACACCTGTGCACCACTCACATCTTCCAACACAAACAGTCACATCTACAAGCACCCAAACAAGGCACACCTGCATGTATCCACACACACACACACACACACACACACACACACAAAACACACCCCTTTTCATAGTCAGAGCTAGATAATTCTTCCATCCCTTCCTCAGCAGAGAGATAACCATGTCCCACCACCAGCCCAGCAGCGTATTTTAGTTGCCTAGGTAACCTCACGGCGACTCTAAGACCCCATTAAAGTCTGACAGGATGGAATAAAAAAAAAACCCCAGATCTAACAAAATCCTCCTTAACCTTTAGCAATCTTCCCCTCTCTCGCTCTGTCTCCTCTCTCTTCCTCTGTCCCCCCAGACCGCTATTCAAATCCACCTGTACCTCTCGCTATCCTTCACCTTCATCAGCCAGTCCATTTTTCTCTCCATTTCTTCTGCTCCGACAGACCATTATAACTTCTCCCCTCATTTCTTTTTCTCCCTAATCCCCCGGCTTTCCCCTCTCCCTCTCCACTTCTGTAACTTCCACACTCCCTCCGCTCAGTCTCTCTCTCTCTCTCTCTCTCTCTCATACAGTCCCATCCACCTCGCAGCTATCCTTTTGCTCCCTTTTCATCCCCTCCCTTTCTGCTTCATCTCTATCCCTTCATAGACTCGGCGACGGTACGGATGGAGCTTCCCCGTCTGTCAACCCCAGCTATGACATTCTATCCTTCTCATCCTCTTCTCCATCCCTCCGTATCGCCATCCCTCACTCCCTCTCTCTATGCGGCCCCCCCTCGGCGATTTCCTTTGAATGCAGAGAGGAGCCATTACATAAACGCTGTACATTTCACTGAAGCTTGACTGATTGAAGTCCAGCCATGACGCCCAGCGCTTATCCCTCGCATTCTTATCTCATCCTCGCGGCTATAAATGAACAGTATCCTTCATTTCAATATCTCACTGTATACAACCCCGACGTGAATGAATGATGCATTGTGATCTATAACATCAAAGCGCCGTTGTTTTATTCATACACTCACCAAGCACTTTATTAGGAACACCATACTAATACTGGGTAGGTATCAGCTTTCAGCTCAATGTCAACCGACTATGAAAGTGACATCTGCCTCGAGGTTCGACGTGTTGCATTCTGAGATGCTTTTCTGTTCACCACAGTTGTAAAGAGGTTATCTGAGTTACTGAAGTTTTTCTGTCAGCTCCAACCAGTCTGGCCATTCTCCTCTGACCTCTCTCATCAACAAGCCATTTCCGTCTGCAGAACTGCAGCTCACTGGATGTTTTTTGTTTTTCGCACCATTCTGTGTAAACTCTAGAGATTGCTGTGTGTGAAAATCCCAGGAGATCAGCAGTTTCAGAAATACTCAAAGCTGCCCGTCTGGCACCAACAATGATGCAGGCCCGGATTAACACAGTGTGGTGCCCTAGGGTGACCTCGCTTGAAGTGCCCCCCTCCTTCCACTTTACACGCAAAAAAGTTAAATTTACTATGGCAATAAAGATCATAAATTTACATTCACTTAAACTATACAGGCTCAACACACATACTACAGACAAATGTAAGACAACGTACTAACCAACAAATTACTTTACACCAAAGATTGACTACAAATGCCATTTTAGGCTTTACACACAGAGCTATACTGTATCAAATTTTAATGCAACTCACATCAAAGACATCATAAGAAAAATGATTTAAAATCATTAAAAACCATTGTTTCCAAAATAAATTTTCAAAGGCCTGAATGAAGACTA
>NW_027280721.1:362500-457500 GCF_046629955.1 Centroberyx affinis
AGCATGCAGTCTGACCTTTGGTAGACATGTTCACCAAATCCAAAGTGTTTTACAATACCATGACTATGTTTAACAGTATGATGATTGCATATCTGTTTCACAGTGGGAATCACATCCGTAACACTTGCAACGTTACTGCCATGCTCTTTCCATTGAGCCATAAAGGACTACCAAGCTATTTCAAGATACTAAAATGATAATTCATAATGTAACTGATTAGGATTCCACTGTAAAAACTAGAAAGGAGGAAGCCATTTCATCAGATTAACATAATAATTGGCTCAAAGATTTCACTATAGCCCAAACCATTATTGCCAATAAGGGTACTAAAATTGATACTGGATTTTGGAAAACTCAAAATAATTCATAACTCAAACTTGTGTTTGATCAAAAAATGGTATCAGTGCACTTCTAGTGGATACGGTGATGTTTTTTTCTTACCTTGTAAACAACTTTAAGTAACATAGGGTGAATTTCAAAAAGCACAGTTGCAGAAGTTTACATCTCCTGTGTCTCTTCATCTGCTTTCTCCCACTGGAGGCCACATATCAAACTGACAGGGTCAGTTTCATGAATGCAATAGCTGCCCCAGCTTGTAAGGCAAGTTTTTTCAGGGTGACTGTGATTGATATTTTATTAATCTTGCTCTTTGCTTTTCGCATACAACCTGATGCACAAAAGCTTGAAGATGCATAGGTCTCCAAGATGACTGACCAAACTTCTAAGAATGACTGAATGAACTTCATGCTGTGTTTTGGGGTTTTGTTTGTGATGTGTAAATGTTTATGGGCTGATTTCAGCGGAGTGTCAGTCATAAACTTTCCCACCTTATATCCCCCAGTCTTCATATATAACCCATTGTTAATTGATCTGAGCTGGAACAGATACTCCGTCAGCCAAAACACCCACTCTGCTGTGTCAAATACATGATTAAATACATTCCCCACCCCAAAAAGCATCAACCGGCGCCGGATAAAATGGAATATGCAAGCGTTGCCACTGCCACACGATACAGGCGTCCCCCAATGGAAAAAACACCAATTACTGACGGCCGGCTGAGATGGCAACAAAGACAGACTTCAACCCTGGGAGATTCCTCCATGCTCTGAGAGATGGCACAGAATTCAGTGCTTGGTCCTAAGAATGGTCCTTATTAAAATGCTGAAGCTAGATTAGAATGAATAGAGAATGCTCGCCCTTTGAATGATGATTAAAATGAATATGGAATTGCTTCTCCGAACGTTGAGCGCTACGGAGCGGAATGGCCCCCGACTGCAGCGTACAGTGGAACTCCTCAGACCGAAAGCCGTTAATATTTAAAGGGGACTGTGTGAATCCGGAGCCAAGGTTGGCTGAGGAATCTGGGAGAACGTAGGAGGGGGGATGGAGAGAGGAGGAGTGGAAGGAAGAGACTGAGGGTTTGAAAAAAAATGCTTGAAGATGCTGAGAGAAAGAGAGAGAGAGAGAGAGAGAGAGAGAGAGAGAGAGAGAGAGAGAGGTAGGGGGGAGGCGGCAAAGAAGGACAGAGGAGAAAGAAGGAGGAGAGCAATACATCCAGCCAGCGTTATCTGTTTTCATTTGAACCCCTGAACCCTGAATGACTTCCCATGGGTAGAAACAGCTCGTCAGCGCTGTGCGTGTATGTGTGTGTGTGTGTGTATGTGTGCGTGTGTGTGTGTGTGTGTGTGTGTGTGTGCGTGTGTGTGTGTGTGTGTGAGCCCGCGCTTACATCAGCAGTTCAAACCCCTCATTTCACCGCCTCAGCACCCCTCAGTATTGCACCCTGTTCTCTTTACGCCCCATCTCTTTCCCTCTATTTCGCCTCCACCCTGCCACCACCCTACTGTGTCACCAGGATGGCTATTTACTCTCCCTGTGTGATCCTGCTCACACTTATTTCTCTCTGTCTGCCTCTGTGACTGTTATTCTGTCTGCTTGTCTGACTGGCTCTCTTACCGGTCATCAGCCAGTCAGTCAGTTAGACAACATGCCTCGACTTCTCTGACTGGTTTCTTGGCTGGCTGTCAATCATTCAGTCAGTCAGTCCATCTGTCTCTTCTTTGCCTTTAGCTTGTCTGTCGGTCTATTTCGCTGGTCTGAACTACTATCCAGTCTGCCAGCAGCAGAGAGCGCCCTTTGTATTAATCAGTTAACTAATCCCATTTAAACGGCCCAGTTTGAGACCCATTAATTACACTATACAGCATGAGTCATGAATGCCTAGCTCCCATACATCTTTATCCAGCTCCTAATGGCATTCTATCTGTGTGTGTGTGTGTGTGTGTGCGTGCGTGCGTGTCTGTGTCGGTGTGCATATGTGTCTGCACACAGCTCAGTGGTGTGCATCCACGTGTGTGTGTGTGTGTGTGTGTGTGTGTGTGTGTGTGCGTGTGAGCATGCGTGCATGATTGAATGCCTAATGCGAGCGTTTGCAAGGCCATCCGCGTGGGTTCGTGCATCAACTGTGTGTCTGTGCGAGTGAGCATGCATGCCTTTTTAGCTAATACATCTTTATTTTACTCTCATAATTAACAATCCAGTTTCATAGATGTTCATCCTCTGTGACAAATGAGGTCTGTGTTGGCCATGACCTAACCAAGGTCCGTTGTCTGTTTTAATGCTCTGGGGGGAGCGGTAGAAAAATAGCTGTGAAATGGGTCGGGAGAGAGGGAAGGAGAGAGAGAGAGAAGGAGAGAGAGGGTGAGAGAGTGAGTGCTTGTGCTGACCTGTGCGGGTTATTAGAACCAGGATTCATGTTATTGTAAACCCCACAGAGGACAGGCTTGGCTTTGATTCAGAGGACACACACTAGGAATAAGGAGGTTGAGATGCCAGTGGCCACCTTACCTCCCTGTTTAATCTCTTCTTGATGTTATAGTTGTACTGTAGGCAATGCGAAAAAAAAAAATCCTGCTTTCAAAATGGATGTTTTCAACTCATATGAGATTTCATTTAATCATATCTTTTCATCTTTCTCAGTTTTCTGCAGCATACAGCAATTTACACAAGCTGTGGTTTGCAAACAGATCAAGAGTTGTGATTTTTTTTGAGGTTTTGCCAAGATTTCAGTTTAATATACACCTCTAACTCCCACTCACATCTAATGAAGAGTCAAATTTTACAACTTTTCCTTCCTTCGTGTGCTGCTTAATGCACTGCCTTGATCACAAACTGAAACTACAATGCACCTCCTCGAACTAAGACAGGGCTCTTCGTTGTACTCAGCCGAGCTTCAGTGTGCTCTGTGAGTCATCGTCCTCGCACTAATGAAAATCAGAAGATGGAACTGATGAAAAGGAAATGTAAGAGTGACAGATGTTGAGATATGGAGATGTGGAGATAACAGGAAACATTTCGCTCTCCCGTCGAGAAACATGTCAGGGCCCGTAATGAGTCTTCCTGTCTCATATGAAATGAAAGCTTGCATTATCTCGACTCTATCATTCTCACATTACAAGTGAAATTACAGGGTACACCAAAAGCGAGAGAGAGAGAGAGAGAGAGAAAGAGACTGAGAGCGAGAGAGAGAGAGAGAGCGATGGTGAGCTGAGGACACAGAATTATCATGAGAACATGTTCCAATTTTCATGAATATTGTCTCTGTGTATTCCATACGATCCTTGAGCGGAAAAACATTATGACAAATTATATTGCCATTTATTTCAAAGCCAGAATCATTTCAAGACGAGCACACCGCAATTCATATTTCCCGTGTGAATGAAAAATCCATTATTACTAGCTAAACATTTTGTATCGGCTGTTGCAGGCAAGATCAAGGAGGAAGCTGAAACATTGCCACATGTAATTACCAGAATATTCTAACTGTGCTTCGCTAAAAATAGACGTGATAACTGTAATGGATATGGTATTAATTTTTTTGACAGGGCAAAATATAAAGGGAGGAAATATGCAGAACCGTTTGTTGGGTTGGATATTGTTTAGCTCTTACCCTTAGCCCACTCTCCACGGTCACTACATCATGGACGTCAATATGATTTATATTAAAGTGCTGTCAGGCTTGCTGCCTTTGATCTCAGCCCTACTTTATTTAGCTTAAGGATGATGAACCTACATGAAACTCATCAGCGGGACTAAAATGAGCAGCTATAATTGTCTTTACAAGGTCAGAGTGTGATCATTTTTAATTTGATTGCATTGTTCATTTCTTTCAACTAATATCATTGTACAAAGGAGGAAGATGGGCTCGCCCTCAGGGGGCCCAGTCCCTTTCATGGTCTTAAGTCCAAAGGAAAAGGACACTATGGGAAAGAAAAGAGATGAGGTGAGGACCGAGACACCGCATACTGTAGAAGACTGGGATGAAGACAGTAATTTAGTCAGTACGTCTATAAAATATACAATAAGTGAGGCTAAATTTACGATAAATGGACCTCCATCCCCTTTTTCTTTCTCTAACGGTTTCTAAAAGGTAGAAAAGGGAATAGAGGGGAGTCTAGATGTAGAAAAAAGGTTAAGACCCTTCCCTCTAGAACCTGCTGAGCTAAGATGATATTCTACCAGGATCCAATTCTCCCCTGTGTTTCCTCTACTCTGTCTCCCTCTACTACCCCCTTCCTACTGCCTCAATGAAAATAATAACGGGAGTAGACTGTCCCCAACACCCAAAAAAAAAATAGAAAAAAGTAAGGGATTATGTTCGCCCAACGTGTTTGGGACATTTGGGACCTAGCCAGCACCGGCTGCTGAGTTCACACTCTAGCAATTAGCCCAACTCCTGAGCACTGCATGGCAAACTATCAATCAGCACACTATTAATCAAAGTCCGGTGTGTGTGTGTGTGTGTGTTTGTGCACGACTCTGCACCCCATCGACCGGTTATGTATCAATCAAAGACTTCCGTAACGCAACAGGGACACAAGTTTAAAAGAACGTGCTCTGAACCACTTATCAAGTTGACACACAGCGATACTCAAGGTGATGATGCATCACCGGTTTGGGTTTGAACTGTTGTGCGTGTGTAACTGTATTTTGGTTTTATTGTGTGTATGTGTGTGTGTTGGTGGGTGTGCATGTGTGCATTGTATATGTATGTGAGTGTGCGTAACGGTAAGCATAAACTGCATTTGTTGCTTCTAGGCGGGTTTGTGCATACATTAAGCTGTAGGTATTAAAATCGATTTCACTCTCTAGCATCTCACCCCCGGACTGGAATGGAAGATGAAAAGGCCTGTGGTCGAGGGCTTCAGTAGGAGGGTTAGTGGTGTTTAATCTGGTCCTTGGTTCTACTTCCCCTGCTGTGATGAGCGCTGGGCTTTAATTCTGTTGCTCCCTTCTGCTCTGGCATTCCACTGTTGCTATGGCAAAACCACTCTGATTCTCATTCCAGTGGCATTCTGCTGATTCTGTGGCCAGAAAACACCCAAAGACATTCACTACACACACACGCACACGGACACATGCACAGACAAACACACACACATTTATTCTTGAATGCCGCCATGGAACGCTTGAGCCACAAATAATGAACGCACACATGAATGCACAGACACAGACAGCACAACACACACACAGACACACACACATACAAGCAGATACACATTCACACACACTCACACACAGGCTATACACACGTCTATTGTTTATCATGTGTGAGCATGGTGGAGATCCTAAAGCCTCCAGCTTTCACTGACTTGAATGCAGATTCATAGTGCAACCATCTGTCAGCTAACAGCACTCCATGTTGGCTGCTTGTGTAATTTCTTTGGACCCTCACAGGCCAATATGGCATCCAGTCAAATCATATATCTCAGACAGGGTCTGCCAAACTGTATATCTCAGGCTAAGTAGCCCCATCCAGGGACAGGGCCCCAGGCATCTGCCCTTGGCTTCTGGTGGACTGTCTGACACCAGCAGGTTATGGGGGGAGGGAAGGAGGGATGGAGGGAAGGTTGGCAGAAGAGAGGGAAGGAAGGTGGGAAGGAGGGAGGGAGGTTGCAAATGAAACAGGAGAGGAGGAGATTAGGGCATCTGTATCGACCTTATGGCTCAATGTGCTGCATGACACCTGTATCAGAGGTCAGGAGGGATGCAACAAAGAGAGAGCAGAAATGGATGATGTGCAGGGAGAGAGGCTATGGTGAAAGAGAGGTGAAGTTATGAGGAATAGTAGAGTATTGTTCTGCTAGGTCAAGACACAGGTCTGGAGCATGCGGACGGGTGAGAGTGAAGGTGAGAGCGAAAGTGATTTTGGACATAAGCAGTGCTTTCACAGCCAACTACCCAGTCACTGGAGAAACAGATGAGTGAGGGAAAACAGGATAACAGAACATTGGCACTGGAAAGTTGAACCTCATGCTAATTTGCATCCAGGTCCTAACCAGACCTGCACAGAAGATTCTGCGAAGCAACTTTGACGTAGCCATCGACCGACAGTCAGTAATGAGGAGTAAAATGTTATCATGATTTAAGCACCACTCCCTTCACATTGAGAATTTCTAGGTCATGTTTGTAGATATTGTTCAGCTATGCCAATCTTCCCGTTGAGCAGATTGGAAGCCAACTGCCAATATTTGCGTTCAAATAATTTACCAACCAGTTAGTCATAAAGCTAAAGCCTTTTTTTTTGCTAACGTCCCAGTAATATGTTGTTATTGGCCACTCACTTTGTATCCAAAATATTTTATCAACATGCACAGTTGGTCCGGTGATGGGTCATGTGCCATGCTGCCTGAATGCACATAGTGTTGTTGTCCCTGTACCAATGTATCAGGATGTGATATGATATCTGCACCACTGCCACAAAATCACTGTAGATGTACTTGCTGAATGAACTGATTATGACTCTTACTCATAAAAATCCTGACACATCAAGTAAATGGACCTCTGTTGTTAAATGTTGTATAAGAGTTGTTCAACGATAGACTTCATGTTCAAGTCATGAGCAAGCAACGCGGCACATAACTGTCACCTTAATGCCTGTATTTTAGTCAGACTTGTGTTTCAGATTGACAACGGGTGATTCATCAGTGCTAATTTGATTGGTTTATCTGCCTATTGAATTCAGAGAGAAAATTAGCCTGGCAAATTAGCATTGATGGATGATTTATCATTGCAAACAAGAACTATGGTGGCAATCGGGTGATAATCCTTTATCTATATCTTATGACTTAAGTGATAATAAAAATCCAAATTGGCCAAAAAAAATCAATAGATTAGCAAGGGGCTCAAAAGCTCTGCATTGCCATTGTAGAGGATTATATAGAAAAGGGTTTGGGGAGTGAACGGGAGAGGATGAAATTATCTAAATGAAAATGAAATGAGAGTGAAAGATGGAGTAGCTGAGGAGAGAAGGGACAGAGAGAGGATAGAAGGATGCAGAGGAGAAAGATGAGCTACGGACAGAAGCAGAAAGACAGAGGGAGAGAGAAACGGGGATGGAGGGGAATACGTGGAATGGGAGAGGTGAATAAAAGCAGAGGGAGAAAGCATTGCAGTTGTCCATGGCATGAATAACTGCATTGTTCACTTGATTCTCAAAATGTATCCCCAGGTCAGTTTGATTGATCCAAACCACCTTCTGTGTTCTCCATATCGAATACCACAGTGGAGAAGCAAACTGGCAACAGCACATTATGTTGGGGATTAGTTATTTATCAAATCCTCACTAAGGTATATCAGAAAAACCACTGTGGGCAAAAAAGGAAAAAGCTCTGGCTTATCTTATAAAAATAGGAGAATATGACGCATTTCAGGGCGATTCCTTCGGCACACACAAACACACACAAACACTACAAGCATATGTTTTGATTCAGTGTCTAATATAAATCCATAGCGTGATGTACAGCTTTCCATAAGTGCAGGCCGTTTGTGTCCAGAGGGCATCGCCATGCTCACGTAGGGTTATAAATAGCTAATGTACACACGCTCTATTTGCCTGCTGAAATGGATATTCTTTAAACAAACAAATAGGCCTGACCCGGACTGTTGATGGATGGATGTGCGCCACAGGGTGTAGTTAGCAGCGAACGGGCCGCTCTGCAAATGACGGACTATCAAAGGCTTCTACAACAGCTTAACAACGCTTAACAAATATAGGCTTACACAACAACTACATCACATGAATAATTCTGACGACCTCTGGACACTGACAGCTTTTGTGTGTGTGTGCGTGTGTGTGTGTGTGTGTTTGATGCACACACACGTGCTTTCTCATTATAGACTGGTCAATACATTGATTAGCTAAAAAAAAAAACACACACAATCTGTACTTGTAACTGTCAGCAGTACATTCGGTGAGCAGCTATTTGGCTGTAACAGGTTTGCCAGCTCATGAATACAATGATAATTTGTACCACTGGAAGCCTGGACTATTGAGCGGAGACTCATTTACCTCACTCCTGTGACAGGGAAGGCCTTGGATCTGCTTGTATGGATGCGTGTGTGTACTGGTGTGCTTGTGTTGGTGTGTGTGTGTGTATAATCATGCATGTGTGGGCAATTGGGACTCACTCGTCCCTGCCAAGGTCAGAGATGTCAGCAGTATTCATTAGCTGAAGCCACTGATTACGCATTCAGAGGGAATTTAGATTGTGTGAATACAATAAAGACATTACAATGGGCAAAATGCTGCAGATAAAACGTAATTTCCCAACCCATCAGTGAAAACACCAGGGGAGGCTCGAAGGTATATTTTCATACTTTTACTGTATGGCGTGATTTTCGTCTCTTTCTCACTCAAACACAAAAGAAACCGAACAGGGATTGTCTTTGTTTTCTTGCTCAGTTTCAACGGAAACAAACCAAAGCTCTGACCCGACTATTAAGATGTGTGCCAATGTGGCATTCTGAGACTTTGCTCTATACACTACACATGTTCGCTTATCTTGTCGGAAAGAAATTGGCCAATCTAGAAAATAGTGATGGAACAACTACTTAGGACAGACTGTACAACAATCCCATAGATAAAGAAAGAAAAAAAGAAAAGAAAGAAAAAAGAAAGAAAGCACTATTATAGTCTATGAGGCCCATTGTGGGCAGCAGAACAGGGTGAGAGGGAGATGCTATCGATTTGTCATTCTGGGAATGTACACACACACACACACACACACACACACACACACACACACACACACACACACACACACAAATACCAAGAACTTGAACTGAGCTGAGCTGAATTGGGGATTGCTGGGTCCAGTAGATTAGAGATGAGATGAGAATCAGGGCAGTCCGATAAAGAATGTGTTGTTCTTTTCATCAGTCTGCTTCAGAGCTGACTGGGACCGGGGCGGACGGATGAAGAGATGGAAGGAGGGAGGGGAACGGAGACAGAAGGGAGGAACTAGAGAAGGAGGGAAGGAGGGTGGGGCAGACAGATGGAGAGGTGGATGCAGGGAGGGAGAGAAAGATGGATAGACGGAGTAAGGAGGGAAGATGGAATGTAGGAAAGGAGGGAGGGAGGAAGGGATGGTGCTTGATCTAAACTCCCTGGTTTCCCACTATCAGATGAGAAGGAGGTTGGACGCAGTCAAAGTCAAAGTGCCTTATATTCCCCAGCAAAGGAAAAAGTCAGTCAGTGAATTAACCAAAATCTTCCAATTCAAAATAATCCCATCAAGAGTAGATTTTTAATTAAACCCCTTTCATGCTCTGCCTTGTTTCTCAGCATCACAGACATTTTTTCCCATCACATATCTCCTTTCCCATGGCATAACTCTTTCCCACACTTATAGGAATGAAAAAACTTCTCTTTTAACCAAGTCAATGGCTTGTTTCACTCTTATCAGCCTGCTGCGTCTCTGTGGTTTCTCTGCTGTGAAAGCTCTGTGCTGTTCTGCTCCGATGAGAGGGGGGGGGGGGGGAGTTCCCAGGTCCTCTGTGCCTGCCTCCCTTCACCGCCCTGGGGGTAAACACCAGCCACTCGACCCCTGGACCTCTGAGCTCCGCCACCCAGGCCTCAAAACAACGCCTGCAAACATTCAAGTCTAGAATGGGCCTTTATATGGAAACGCTTTGGCCTTCCATCAAAGAAAAACTATATCAATAAATCTGGTTTTGAGCGGGGGGATTGAGTAGTGTTTTTTTTCTGTTTTTAGTCTGTCTGATGGAGCAATCTTCAGAGAGCTGAAATGAGAGTAGTATGCCCTCTAATGATAAGGGTGGTGGAGGAGGGGGGTGTTGGTGAGGGAGGTTGAAACGGATTGGTTGATTATGTGATGACTTCTTCTGAGCTGTCTTTAATTTACTCGACCAGAAAGGAGAAATAATTAATCTCAAACTTCCCAGATCTCTTGGGTCTTCGAAAGCAGACCAGGACCGGGGAAAAAGAATATTGTGAAAATTCGTTTATTTAGCTAAATTGATTAATTTTCTGAGAAGATTAAATCTAGGATATCTCGAGCAGGGCACTCTTTGGTTTCTCCCCTTCAGAAGTTGCCGCTAACTTCCGCCGCTTCCAAAAAAACGGACCTCCGCTGTAATTTCACGAAATGCATTTGACATTTCCATGGAGGTTGATAACTTGATAACTAAGTCTTTTGGATTGTTGAAAGGAAAAAAAAGGGCAGTGCCAAATAGCACAAGAGGAAGTCAAAGAGATAAACTGTCATTTATCGTCTTGCTTATGCCCATCCTTTGTGTTTCCCTGCTGGTTACAGAACAGTCACTGTCTCTGCTATATGCATAGAGCCTGGAGGAGCATGCATGAACAGTGGCGATAAAGAGAGAAAAAGGAAGGAGAGAGAGGAGGATGTGGAAAAAAGATATGCATAACGAGAGGATAAGATAAAGAGGGAGAAAGAGCAAATGAGAAAGATAGAGAGATGAGGCTGAGAGAAGGTTACGGGCGGAGGGGGGGCGAGGGAGACGGCGATGGGGAAGAGGAAGATGTATATACAGTGGATGAGAAAGAGATAAAGAGAGAAAGAGAGGAGGCAGGAGGATGAGAAAAGGTTACGAGGGAGAGAGGACAGAGAAAGAGAGAGGGAAGAGGATGAGGGCGAAAAAAAGGATGAGAAAGCGAGGGAGCGAGGGAGAGATGTCCCCCGCTGATTTGACCAGTAAAGGTCTCATTACACTCCATGCGATAACAGCAGCTGGAGATAGTCTTTGAAATCTAGACTCCCTCCACTTCCCGTATAGCAGCATTGTTTACCGCTGTATCGCTTTACCCTAACAGTAACCTACCTCTTCAAATTACACCCCGAGCACACGAGTACAACAGCAGACATACAATGAAAATCACAACTGATAAGAACATAGTACACACCGATAGGCACACACAGAACTGCACACACACATATGAAAGGCATAGAGAAACTTGAAAATGATGTGTGTATAGCGCCAACCCAAAGTATCCTTCAAGCTATTATTCTGTGTAGACTGGCTCTTTTTTAGCTGTGGGTTAAAGCTATAGAGTCTGGGCTCAGCAGCTTTGGCTTTCACGGTCTAACCACCATCACCTCTGGGCTCATTCACAGCAATGATCTCTGCTTAAGGCTTCAATAGGCATTCATCTCCTACTCATTCACCGCAGACAGGCACACACACACACACACAGACACACACACACATACACCCACACACACCTGACTGGCAAGAGATGTGTTTGTGTGGGTGTACATATACGCATGTGTGTGCGTGTTTGTGTTTGTATGGGTGCCTGTGAGTGTATGCACATATCTTGTGTGTGTGTGTGTGTGTGTGTGTGCGTGAGTGTGTGTGAGTGTGTGTGTGTGTGTGCGTGTGTGTGTGTGTGTGAACCAGGCTGAGCAGGGCTTGACTGCATTTTCCACACAGCAGATAAGGATCAGAAGCGTCCTGATAGTAGGAATTAGGAGCAGGGATCCCATTGATCCATAATGGACCGCTACAAGCAGCCAGAGAGCCCATCAGTGTATCCAAGGGAAACACGATAGCATCGTGTTTCATATACACACACACACACACATATACAAAAAATAACACAAACACACACACTTGTGTTATAAATGCAAGAAATGTTACTGTGGGTATTAGGTTACATGGCCAAAAGCACCCCCGGAATCAATGATGAAGGCTTAATTACGGAGGGTGAGATGAGACAATGTTGACGTGTATGTGTGTGTGTGTGTGTGTGTGTGTGTGTGTGTGTGTTCGTGTGCGTGTGTATGTGCGCGCGTGCTTGCTTGCTCATGTGCATGAGTGTCTGTGTGTTTAAATGTATGTGTGTATTCATGTACCAATATTTTCTCTTCTTGCTACAGAGAAAGCGAGAGAGGGAGCAAGAGAGAGAGAGAGAGAGAGAGAGAGATAGTGTTTCAAGGCTGAAAGCTTAAGTGAAACTGGAAGGTCAGTGGACTAGATTGCCTGGTCGTCCCCATCCCTAGCCACAAGAGGGGAGACGCAAAATCAAATTACCCTTTTCTCTCTCTCTCTCTCTCACACACACACACACACACACACACACTCACACAAATACACACACACATACATTCGCACACAAGCCCCAAGTAAAGAGACGGTGAAAGATGGTCTCCCAAACGTCTTGATATTGTGTCTCTTGTCTTTCGTCACAGATTAAATGAATGTATCCCTCCTGCCTCTCTCCTCTGCCCTCCGCTCCTCTCTTTCTCTTGTTTTCTGGCCTGCTGGGCACATCTATTACCCTCTGATGAATGACACCGAGAATCGTATCTGTGCTTACTACTCTCACTGTACAGTGTCAGCAATTCATCCTGCGTCTGAGCCTCAGGGTCGCATGATACTCTTGAATAGGACTCTGTTAATCTTCGCAGGACCAATTAAAACAGCATTATTGGACGGGCTTTTCACTGGAATGTTATAGTTTCGTCATTTGCTTCTTCTTTCTTTGCCTCTGTTTGGTTTCAATGGCCTGTGCATGTACAATTTAGAATGATATTCACTCGCAAATGAGCTTAATGTTATGAAATGTGGGGGAGGAGAAAATCTTGAGTTTCAGTTTGGTCTCAATGATGATAAAGGATTTATTATCATTCAGTTTTAGATTTAATTTTCATTTCATTTTCATTTATCCTTTATTTAATCAGGTAGCCTCAACTGAGATCAGATGAACAAAACCATTCATAAAATGGATAATGAAAAATACAAAATATAATTCAGTTACAAGTTCCAGCAGTGAAAAAGTCTGCAATATAGATTACAAAACATCAACAACAATTGCAAACATAATCAATTTAATTAAATTTTAAAAATCATGTCATGATTGTACATTTTCTCCCAAATCATAATGTGAAATACTTTGTTGTGCTATGCAGAGTTCTGACATCACAGATCAACATTTCACGAGTTTGTCTAACTTTCACACAAAAAGTAATTTACCAGCTGACAAATCAACTCACTGGGTTCTCACTTGAAATCATAACATCCATGTGTGTTACATCAGCGCTCTGTAACGGCTGTTAAAACCACTGTGGGGGCTAACTGCTCCGGAATGATCCGAGCGGATTCCCAGCTGAGCCGCTAAGTGCTACTTTTCCTTCCTAACTCTGCTCTCTTCCACTTCTCCTCCATTCCCTCTAAAATTACATTGACATGACATTGTGATAACCTGATACTACAACAGAAAAGGCTAATTATGAGTGTTTAAGCTCCTTTTGTAATTAGCTAACTTAGAGTTTCTTACATTTCATCCTCAGAAGTTTCTTTCTTACTCCCCCGACACAAGCTGCGGCAGCTGAACTGAGATGAATTTAAGATCATCTTAATAGCCTACTTTTTCACTCCTTTTTCAGGCTTGGATCTTGCAGCTTCTCCCTGGCACTGAGGCTGATTTGACTGCTGAAATGGTGGATTTGAGTGGTAGAATGCACTCAGCACTAAGGTATGGTGGAGTTATGGTAGGCATCAGGTGGCATATGGTCATGGTCTTCACACACGTTTAGGTAAGTCTTTGTTATAGAGATGCTCAGATGCATCTTTGATTATAATGCCTGTATTCTGATATATATTCCTCCTCCAAGAGCCCTTGTAACTTGGGCCAACGCCTGTATTCCCTATGATATTATATATCATTATTACACTCTGAATCTAACAACGATATTATAATTCAGCTGTCACATCCTTCAGTCAGCACGTCAGTCAACCTCAAGATGCATCACAGCCACCCATAGCCAACTGTCTGAATCTATTGGAGTTTGATCATCGTCATTCCCCTTCAATCTACTCTTTGATCTAAACCACTCTCTCTCTTTGTCTCTCTCTCTCTCTTTCTCTCTTTCACAAGTTTTTTGCCAGCAGTTTTTCTCTGCGAGTGCTGGTTTAATTGAACGCGGCAGTTGTCTCCTTTTAATTTCAGAGCTTGCTAATGTCATTAATAATGTATGGATATTCTAATTAGAATCTGCCCCAGTCGCTTTACAGTGTAAACACTATTGATCATCTGTTAATTAAGTTTTAAATATCATTGACGGAACGGAGGCAAATATGAAAATTCTCATCAAGTCTTCCCCCACGCAACCATTCAATGCTCAAAATGTTACACTAATTTAAAAATACTGCTGATCCAATCTCTCAGTTCATTTCATTCTTGGGGTGGTGCTCTCACAGCATGACACAAGCACCAAAACACACATATACACACAAACACACACACACACAAACATACACACATATACACAAACACACGTGCACCCACCCATACACAACAAATCACACGCCACACTTAATACAGAGTGCATTCCAAAGTAGTCACAATCAGTTATTCGACTATACATGCATGCCACCATACAAATATACACTCTTAGCCACAAGACAGACATATGAAGCACTCACGACTCGCTAGCTGTCGTGCATAACAGCTGGTCTCACTACACTGAAGGATTAGTCCCTGATGCCGCAAGGAAGTCAGCGCCATACTCTAAGATCCATCTAACAACATACACAGACACACAGACCCATGTTCACACACGCACACACACACACACACAAGGATGTACACATCAACATACACACACACACACAAGGATGTACACATCAACATACACACACAAAAGCAAACATGCACACATATATGTCCAGACAAAATCAAAAACTCACACATATGTACAAACACATAAACCCATGTACACACACACACACGCTTACTGCAGGCAGTTAGAGCCACAAACAGCTAAGAGAGAATAGGCTTGGCTGGGATTGGGGGCAGAGCCCAATGCATACCAAACAGGCAGGTACAGATGGCAACCTCAGGGCTAAACACACCCCGAGGGTGTGTGTGTGTGTGTGTGTGTGTGTGTGTGCTGCTAAAGTGAAGAGGAGCAGCACGTGGGGGAAAAAAAACGGAAAAGGTCAAGTGCTTGTCCAACTGCTAACAGTCACTCCCTCCTCCCTCTCTCCCTGTCTCCATCTTCATTCTTCCCTTCATCCTTCCCTTACATCTCACTCTCTCTTTTTCTCTCTATGAACATTTCACGTGGCATTAAAATTCTTAGGCAGACAGAAAATTCATCTAGATTGTGTCCTAATACGACTCCAAGCCAGACTGAAAAAAATGTGTACGTCCAAAAAGAGATAGATAGATAGATAGATAGATAGATAGATAGATAGATAGATAGATCGATAGATAGATAGATAGATATTGGGGTTTTAAAGAATCAGTAGATAACATTTCAATAATTTTCACTATTACCTGAAGCTCAGCAGCTTAGAGCAAAAATTGTCTCACTGAAAACTGCAGATGATGCATACTACGTAAACACATCAATACATAGTTAATTTTCATGACATGCACCATGCTTCACCTACTGATACAAAGTGTACAAAGTCAGTGCACTTAAACTTCAGCCTGGAAACATCATAGGAATACAACTAAAATGTCCAGGAGCATAATGGTCTGTCAAACCTCTCCCAGTTTGTGTGCGTTTTAGTGTGGCACCAACCATAGAATAAGCTCAGTGTTTGAGAAGGTGGCAGTAGGGGTGACAAGAATGTAAACAAAGCTGTATGTGATTTGAATGATGCAAGCTTTTCCAAACTAGATGTCGTCTGGCATATTTAAAACCAACGCAGGAAACAAAACTCTGTTTGGGGTTCTTCTATATGGACCGCTCTTGGAGGAAGAATGACTATAATAAATAATAAATTGAGAGATTCTTTGAATGGTAGGATTTAAATGGTCGACAGCTGATTTCACTGACTATTATATACATTAGTACAAAGTGTATGGATTAATAGATAGAGACAGAAATTAACTAAAATCCAAAAATAATTGTTTTAAAAGAAACAGCAGTGGCACCTTCCATCCTACATATAAAAAAGAAACAAAGGCAACGTCATACTAACATTCACAATTCTATCAGCATTCTTGGAAAATGAAATAAAATGTATTTTCCATAACATGTGGCATTCTCTGAACACTATCCATTCCAATAAAACAAAATACTAACTTCAGACTTCAAATGCACTGCCCAAAGAGTAGACCGAGTAGCTGAGTAGAGTTCTAGATAGCAAGACCCAAGCACATGTTGCACAATCTGTGAACATCGACATACAACGTTGTCATCTCTCGGTAATGATTACAGCAGGTACCTTTATACTCTCCTGTTAATACAACTAAATCAACATTTCTGTACAAAAGTTACATTTATCATGATATTTTGGGGTTTTCTTGTGCAATTACCCAGCGTAGCTAGAATAAGGGGAAAGTGGCCTTTAGTGGAGTACAGTGTGCACAATATTTTACCAGTGGGTTTCATAGAGAAGACAATAGATATAATCTAGGGCGATGCAAAATACTACACTTCATCATTGGATAATGCTTTTACAAGTGACCATGATTAATTTCCACATGATATCTCAATATAAGAAAATTGGATTTGGATTCCAAAAGCTTGTTAATGAACCTTTAATGCCAGATGTAAAGGGGCCTGTGCAAGTTGAAATTAGAAATGAGATCTCACGTATTCTGTCTCTTTCTCTCTCTCTCCCCTCTTACGCTCTTTCTCCCTCCCTCTATTCCTTTCTCTCCCCTCGTCTCTCTATGTACTGTCCTCTATGCACACATTACGTGATTCAACAGTGACCTCATTCATTTCTGTGTAGGGCCATAGAATTTGTAAGATTTCCTAGATGCTAGATAGTCTCTCCATGCAACCCATAACTCTTCCATCTGTTGTGGTAGGGGGGAGTTCCAGTCGGAGTCCCAGTCACCGTTCTCCTCTGTGAGCTCTCTGAGGATTGATTTTGTCTTGGATCATGACAGGGGCTACAAATTCTAGAGGATCATAGATGCTGTTCATAATCAATAAGACACCTCAAGAAATGGAGAACCTTCCTTCATAAGGCTCCAAAAAGTAATGACATCTGTCTTGGGGTCCCAGCTGAGTTGCATAGGCAGGGTATCTATGCCTAGGTCCAAATCTTAGAGATCATTCGTATGATCCTGATATGGGAAGACCTCCATAACCTTGTATTGTAACCTGTGTTTGACTTCAGGGTCACAGGATGGCTGTCCTTCCTGAATGCCTGAGACAGTAGACTGCCACTGCAGGGGATGGACTGTTGCCAAAGACATGGGCTCCCATACGATATTCAATGATGTCTTTGGTAATGTTATTGTCCAAAAAAGATGAGTGATGGATGAACACTTCCGCAAGAGTGTTGTTGAGGTCTGGAGTGTTGTTGAGGTCTGGCCCAGTTAACAGGACATCATTAAGTGACACACTGGTATCCAACACTATACGAATGTTGAGTTCAGGTAGTGTTTGATTCAACACGACCATTGTCGAATATCTTTTCTATGAAAGAACGTGTTGTCTCATTTCTGGTATCCTCTGAAGGTTGCAGGGAAGAGGGAAGAGCATGTGTTATGTTGCCAGGGAGACAGTGGTGAATTGAATGACAGCAGTGCTACCCAACTGATGCTGTCGTCCTTCTTGAGGCTTTGTTTCTTTATTTCCATGAAGGCAGCATCTTTGATGGAGGGAACAACTTTATTACCACCTCTGCTGGAATACTGTGCAGCCCAAATTATCATCTTCTTTCCTGACTTCAGTTGGGCATGGTTGAGAGCAGCATCACGAGTCGGAATCTTAGAGCTGTTGTTCAGCATCTCATTACACACTATGAGACTTATTAGAGAGGAACACTGTGTTCTTCCATCCAGAGATTCTACATGATAGCCACAAGCTACCATCCTTTACTCCATCACAGGTCTTACAGTCTTAAGAGCGTAAGTGGAGCTAGGGCCTTGGACCCTGAAGGTATCAAAGAATTCAGAACAAGCCAATGATCTGTTACCTTGCTCTTTGAGGATCACACAGACCTTTGATACTCTATCTAGGCACCCTGTGGGGGAGACTATCACTAGGCAGATTTTAGAACAGGATCGCCACCACAGACCTACGTGCATTGAAATGTCACCTCTAAAGTCAGTGTGGAGTCCTCCTCCCCACCATGCTCTGGAGAGGGGCCTAATTCCTTGGTCCAGGGTGCTGGTCCTGGCTGAACAGCAAAGATATGCTTTTGACTTTCGAATTCTGTAAATTTAACACTGCAATTGCCGTTCTTTGCAATGTGCAACACAGACATGCAACATTTAAAGTAAATGCCATTCACCTTTAAAGGATAAGTTTGGTGATTTTGGATCTATATATAATTTGTGTCTTACATACCTGTAATACTTGGACCCACAGACAGTATTGTCTCCCGAGTCTACTGTCGGTTGAAACAGCAAGCTCCCATTGCTTAGCTTCTTGCTGTATGTCAAAAAAGCCATTTCTAGGCTCCACAGGGGAGTTGAGAGTAAACTTAAAAGTTTCAAAGTAAATTAATTAAAATTAGCTCTAATTTCAAGACACAATTGTGGCATTACGCATACTTTACATCAGGTAACTATATTTCTCTGCACAGACTGCTGTGTGGTGAAAGTGTGCTACTGGCAGCGTAATCTTGTTTTGTGGGTGGTCTGGTCAGATTGTAAACAATTGCACATGGAGCTGGGTAGAGTTTGGGAGAAGACAATCCAATTGTTATGCCCATCTGAGTCAGCCGAGGCTGCAGGGATACCTCTGCCTCGTGGGCTGAGTTTTCTCTCTGTCTGTTTTGCTTCCAAGTAGCCTTGTCTCCTTTGGTTGGAGTATCTGCTTGACTTGAGAGGTTGAAACTTGGCTCGTTCCTGATTCTGGCTTGCTGGCTGACAAAATCAACAATAGCAAAGGGAGGGAAAGAAACATAATATTGCTGCTTGTAGCTGGAGTGCAGAGATAACCACTTTTCCTGTAAGCTGAAGGGTAACTTCTGAACTATTGGATTGACACCTTGGGGAGTGTCGAGGTAAACAAGGACTTGAAGATCTCCTTCTGCCTTGGCTGACTGCAGCTCCATCAGCCGATCACTCAGCTCTTGCAGTTTTGGGTAATCTTTGTTTGATATCTTGGGAAAACTGTCAACCCATCAGCAGAGTACATTCTCTATCACTTCTGGTGAGCTGTAGCACTCATCCAGTCTGTCCCAAATCAATCCCTCAATCCCCTCTCTGGGCAATTCACGTGAACAGCTCTGATCCGCTTGGCATGTTCAGACGATTAATTTCCAAGCCTCTGACTGCATTCTGAAAGGAGCATCACCAAGCTAGTTAACTTTCAGGTTGGTTGTTGAATTAAGCAGACCAGTGGTGACAAGTTCACAGCAAGAAAAGTAATTTGTCATGTTTGAGTCATGACACTGGGTATACTGTGCTACAGGACTGCGCTAAAAGGCGGTGGGTGATTGTATTTGTTGAACACTGCTCTATGTCCAGTTGCTATCTTGTCTATCTCTGGAAGGATGGGCACATCTGAGGCGAGATGTGACTGCTAAGCTGAAATTCTGACATTGTCTGGAATATGAGGGCAATACTTAACATCATTATTGATGTCAGCAGGGGGAAAGGCACGCTCTGCCTTGAGGTGTGGGGCTTCAGTGGAGTGTAAGCACTTCATGTTCTTTGGCCTGTTTGACGATGTATCCTCTGATGCCTTGTGCAGGATCAAGTGGAGTGGCATGGAGTTGGGGCTCACAGTTACGTTTTTCACTGTTGAGGTTGGCAGCTGTCTCTAGAGTCTCTGCTTCACCTACGGCTGTCGCGGTTTCATATCGATCGAAGTATTGACATTAAAATATCTTTCTCTAACTTTCTCTAGCTTCATTCTCAACTCTTTCTCAGTGAAGGAGAGGTATGCTTTTACAGCTTTTGCCTGAGCCATTGCAGCAGCAGCAGCAGCAGCAGAGGGATGGGGCACATCTGAGGTGAGATCTGGATGAGCCACTTGAATGCCATGAGGAACATGAAGCACTTGAATGTTGTGAGGAACATATCTTCTTCACATGGTGTAGTAATTAGGAGGCTGCCTGTGTAGACACTGCCGTAGCTGTTGTAAGCTGCTCCTGATGCTGTAACATAATGGCAGTATCCATGTTCAGCATGAACTGTTATCTTGCCTGCATAATAGCCATCCCTTCTCTGTAGTGCCCTCTATGCACACACTATGTGATTTGATGGACAGCTAAACATTCATGTCATTCATCATGACTCTGAAGACAAGATGTCTATTTGTCCACACGTTTATTAACTCTTTTTTAACTAAGGAGGAAAATACAATGACTTCAATTGGCTTGTATGACTGTAGGCTTACATGTATCTGACCTACTAATTCAAGTATGTAACGCGAATATATGAATTCAATTGATGATGACGCAATGAAATAATTTCCATGGATGGATGCTGATAGCAACAGATGAGTGTAAGCGCGGACAAAAATCTCTCCATGAGGCAGAATGCTAACTTCCTGCTCTAAAGTCACATGACAGGTGCTCGGGTGGAGGGGTGGGGTGAGTGACCATGGCTGAATTTTTTGCTGTCATTGGCCATCAACAGCCAATCAAATTTGCATGCTTCCTTGTTTCCCTACCAAAATTGGTGATAAGTTGATTACAGCCATTCAAAGCTTCCCAGTGCTCTACAATTTTTATTTGAAAGATTACAGGAATAAAGTCTCAAAAACGATGCTTGGAAAACGGTTGCATCAATAATTGAGGTCGATGGGAAGCATGAAAGTAATTCTGAGTTTTTACCTGCAACCAGCAGCTAGTATAGATTGGTCTGTCGGTCTTTCTGTCCATTGATCCATCCCAAAAATGTCAAAATATTGAAAGTTTTGTGCTGGTTTTCATCATCTATATCTATGTTTCTCTGTGTCGTATTGGCTTTGTTGTCTTACTGTATTATAATTATAATTGTCCATGTCATTGTACATTTTATTGTTTTGTTCTGGCATCTATTGCACACTCATCCATCCTGGTGGGGAATCCCACCATTTAAGCTCCTCACTCTTTCCTGATTGGCTGTTTTTCCATCATTTATTTTTATTCATCCCACAATTGCATTGAGATGTGTGACTCTTAAACTCAGGAGAGAATTTCTTGTCCAGTGGTGATTCCATTTAAGCCCATCCCCCCTTCCTGATTGGCTGTTTTTTGATCTAGTACTAGTGATTCTGAACCCACTTTGAGATTCTGGCTCACTGGACTTCAGAGATTCATTTGATTGGTGATGTCATTGAAGTGCCTCTCCCTTTCATGATTGGCATTATAAAGTAATACTGTAATCACATGACCTTTTCCTGCAACAGAGCAAAGTAAGGCATTACTGTTCCAGTTTCAGTAATCACATTACAGTTACTGATCTAACAGATCAGATCAGACGTTACTTGCATTACATTCTTTAGCCTCTTTAACCTCTTTCTGCCTTCAAGTTATGTAAAAAATGACGAGTAGACCGCACATGAACGAGCCAACAAAGTTGTAAAAATGACTCTATCTTCATTAAAAACCTTGAAAAAAATATTCTGTTTCTGTCATCATTTAGAAGCCTAGCACAATCATTTTAGGGTGTAACGCAAAATAAATGTAAAGAGTAGTGTAAGTAATTGCTTTACTAATAAGTAAAATAATTCATTACTTTTAAGAAACGTAAGGAGTAATGTAAAATGTATTGCTTTTTCCATTAACAACCCCAACACTGGTGAGCACACATTGTATTTCCCTTTTTCCTTTTTTTAAAGAGCGTATACCAAAATTGCGTTAAACACTGCGCATTGCAAAATGCATGGGCAAACAAACGAACCAATGAACACACAGAGCCCGGATCATACAGAGGTGCTCCAGAGCATCTAATAATACAACAGTAACAGAACACTTCATCTCTCTCTTTTTCCAACTAGCAAGCACTCCACTTTAACAGGTCACAAATTATGCTGTGTAATGTATTCGTAGTGCAATTTACATATCCCTGAGCATATAATTATGTAGGTAATTGGTGCTTGAATCAACAAATTGTTCCTTAATCAGAACTCATTCACGAACGTTGGTAGTTGGTTTGCAATTAAGTCCATTTTAGCCTTAAATTCTTAGCTTGAGTGGCTGCCACAGGTTATCTTTTCACTGAAGCAGGACAGCACTGTGAGGGACAAAGAACACTCTTTAACAGTCGGAGGTTACTTCTTATTAAGTGACGTTAGTCTGAAAGCATGCATTTATACTTTGATATTATAGTGCTTTTCATAAACCCCAGATAGCTTCCCTCCACTGCCTAAACACAGCAAGATATGCACACTTGTGTTCTAAGTTAAACTCATATTTTAGCCACTTAGACTGGTTCTGCTTCACCCAGCCAAACACCTGCTTGGACTACAGGCCAACCTGCGCTATTGTTAGCCAGTAGGAGGGGCTGTTGCTGTGGTAATAATGATATGCATCTTCGATATCCAAGCACTAAGTTGTGCCCTGTCCCCCTATGCATGTAACAGAGGATAGCAAATTCTGATAGGGACTTTCTCAGGAATCCACACATTCAAAACCCCACCGATTTCTTCCAAGCTGTCTGCCCAGTAAATCTTCTTTCCTTTGTTTTTCTTCCCCAGCTCTCCAGTCCTAGTTCACAAACACTATGGTAACCAATCACAACTTCTGGGTCTGTAATGTGGTGAGAGTCTGTGTAGAATGTGAGTTGATTTGGAAAATTTGCTTGTGCTGCGGGTTCTAATATGTGTGCCTGTGTGGGAGTGTGTGTGTGTGTGTGTGTGTTTTTGTTTCTGTCTGTGTGTGTGTCTGTGTCTCTGTGTGAGTGTGAGTGTTATCCTTTGTGTGAACAGGGTCGTTGCTGTGGCTGGGACGGCGCAGGTTGACATTGTGCTGAGTTGCATGGGAAAGAGACTGGCGTGCTGTGTTTGTGAACTCAGACAAGCGTGGGGCAAACCGGCTTCGACAGGAGACATCATAGACAGAAAAACAACAAGATTAAGAATCACCCCCCTCCCGTTCACCCTCTCCCATTCTCCCTCACCCTTCAGCCAGCCAGCCAGCCCACCCTAACCCCGTCTACTTTCTTTAGCTCACCCTTACTCTTCACCTCTCTTCCTCCCCCTCCTATTCTCTCACTCCTGCTCCTCACCTTCCCTTAGCCCCAGCTCCCCTATCCACCTTTCTTCTCTTACTCTACACCACCCACTCCCTTCATCGCAGACCAATTACCTACCAAGGCACTGTCTGCTCTGTTCTCACAGACATTTCTTAATTCAACAATTTTGCATCATCATGTCCACCGTTAACTTGGTATTTAGCTGGAGATTGCTCAGACAGATGGTTTACTGGTTATGTAACATATTTATCCATGTAGCCGTGAAAGATTCAGAGAATTGCATTCCACACTTTTGGGCTGATTCGCACATTCTCTCTCAAAAGAATCACACTGATCCTCTTTGTAGCGGAGGCAACGTAAAATTTTTATCAGGTGCAAGCAGTCTGCAGAATCTGGCGTTCTTGTCATTCGAACAGGCCATGGGCATTTCATTCCATTTCGGCGGAGATTTTGTCTGAGGGATAATACAGAGAAAATTTATGATGTTATCAACATCCAACTGTCCATGAATACTGACAACAGGTCCCTGGGTGAATGCGAATTACCAAAATAGTCACCTTATAGCCTACACACAATTTTTCTCCTTAAGCTAGGCTGAACTAAAAATACTTTCTGAACGAATCGTCGTACTCGCTCACCCTAGAAAGTGCTGTTGCTCGCATAATGTTACAGAAATAGTTCATCTAAAAAAGCCCTTGCCCTTAGTAATGAATATTCTGTTGGTGTCAGGCAACTAGTATGATGGTTTAAAGAATCAAAGATAGCCCTTGGTAGCCCATAAATTTCTCACTCACCCTAAAAAGTGCTGTTGCTTGCATATCCTTAGTTCCTTCAAAGAGCGGAAACAGTCTTCCTGAGTTTAAGCATACACTACAAAAGCAGCTAATGTGCTTTGATACACTGCAACATTAAGTTGTGACAAAAAAATATAGCAGGTTTACGATGATCTTTTCTTTCCCAGAAGATCAAACATACAGATGATGTCAAGATTGACCCAGATGCCAGTATGTACATCCATGCAATATTTCTCTAGTGTTAGTGCAGAGTCAGATGCTGTCAATTTTCATCCACAAATTTGACAGTAAGCCGAGCCTAAACTCAACCTCACTTGAGACCTGGTGCCAAATTAAGGTGGTCAATGGTCACTTTTCAAGGATATGGTCATTTTTTTACTTTAGCCTGTGAGCTTCTTGTTGTTCAAATAATAACCAGATGTTAATTATTTCATTAAGTGACAGCATTCTGGGATATAAATATATTCATGTTTATGTTCATATATTCATATCCATGCTGCTGTCTTGGCCAGGTCTCTGTTTTAAAAGAGATATTATATCTCAAGAGACTTCCTGGTTAAAGAAAGGTTAAATAAATAAATAAAACAAATAGTGCATGTATTGTATAATCTGGGTCAATCGTCCAATTAGTGCTTCCATAACTGCAAATAAACCTTTTAACGCAGATGTTTGTCTGGTCAGTTGGTAATTACCTTGAGGTGTCCTTCTGCCCGTCCTGTCCTCTACCCCTCGCCAGCCAATGACCTTTCACTCTGACAGACAGACAGATGAGTCCATTTTACCCCCTCTGTGTGGGTGTCAAGGGAATGATAAAGGAGAAGAAAGAGGGATGAGGGAGAGAGATGAAGAGATGAGGAGCTTAGCAGGATTTGACAGAACACTGTTGGAGAGGAGTGGAGCCGACAGGATGGATAGATCAGCGAAAAGTAGACAGGAAGGATAGCAGTATTTGTTTGTCACTCTGAACAGGTTTCAATAGCCCCCCTTTTCACACATGGGAAAAAACAACCTCGCCGGATTAACTTCTTGCTTGTTTGCACAACTGACAACTGCTACTCAGACGGACTGGCAGAGTTGAAAATAGGTCCAGCTTAATCTATCATGTTGACATGGTGGCCATTTATATTTAAAAGAAAATATCACTCTAACGTAAGGGTTTTAAGTTTGGTAATTATCTGGGGTTTTTGCCTATTCATCCTCCATGCACCATGTGGTTATTTTGTCAGAACCACATTTTTCAACGTCCCTTTGTTGTCAACAATTGTTTGTCTTCTTCTTGAATGCAGAGGAGATCTTTTTCCTTAAGCATAATTTAAACATATTTTTTGCCAACTAATAAAATATGCTAAATGCTGAAGTTGTGTGTGCTTGATCTGTCAAGGGCTTTGTTCTCACATTTGGATATGGAAATTTTACAAAATGCTGACACACGTTCCCAGAGACAGTTTTTCCGGAAGTGTGACTCTGTTTCTCATTCAGACATGACACTTAAAAAGAGAAGCTCCATAACATTTACAGCGGAGGTTGCATATGGAAAAGGGGTTATTGTATGCCTGTCAGTCACAGTAATGTAAACTGAAAATGACTCATCGTTTTGGATCGTAGAACCAATATCAACATCCCATTTTCTGTTTTCCCATTTCCCCAGATCCCCTGACACTGATGGAGGCTGGACCAACTTAATCAGCAGTTTAAGAAAAACACTTCTGCTCCTTTGGCTGACAATGAAGGACAATGAAGACAGTGCTTGTACCTCTAGCTGTGTGACTGTAGCCCAGTATGAGCCTGTATTTACATTTCAGTCAATAGAGTATTCACTCATCTGTTTGAATGACCTTGTAAAGTCAGTAATCCCTGCTTCACAATGAATAAATACATAAACAATGAGATTTCATCTGTTCACAGTCTTTCAGTTTGAAAGAAAGAGAGAGGCAGAAAAAGGGAGAGAAAGAGAGAGAGGGGTGTATGACTCTGGGATTTCATAGTAATTCACTGATTGATATGTAATTGCACTCTCACAGAGTGAAAGCACTGTTTGTTGTTTGTTACAATAGAGCTTAGTGACTGTGGTAATGGGCCAATCCATATTCCACTTGTGCAGCACACAGCAAGGCAATCAATGTGTCCTGAACTTGGATGACCAATTACTGTGCTGCTCCATGTTACATGTATCTCACGTGTTTTGGATAGTGACGAAACAAAAAGGCTCCAAAACCTGTAGCGTATAATGCAATATGTGTATGCACTGTTTGTGTATGTGTATGTGTGTGTGTGTGATTTCTAATTCCCTATTTTACTATTTTCACAATAGTATCAGCTCCAGCCCGGAAGAAAACAGTAGAAGGGTACAGCAATTTTCAAAAAAAAAAATAGAAAAACAGCCTAAAAGATAAAACCGCTTCCAATGTACTCTGTCTGCCACCTGATGTTTTATTCAGAGATCAGTTCAGTTCACTTCACTCTGCTATAGTGATTTATATAGGGCCTGCTTGAACAAATGAAAGATATTTCTCCTCAACGCAAAGACAAAGACAGAAGGAGGAGAAAGCTATTTGCAATTTGGAGCATCAATAAAAATGCAAATAGTGGGAAACCATTTCTCAGCTGTGACAATGGAGGCGTTGTCGTTGCAGCGCCCAAAGACAGCGAGACGGATGGACCCACCCAACTCCACAGCCCAGAATTCTTTATCTTTACACTGAAAAACTTCGACAGAGAGGGGAATTTATTTCTTTTTGCAAGTGCTGCTTTTTGTAGAGATGATATGTATATCGTTGCACTGTGCTGTGACAGTGGCCGCGGCTGGCTCTCGCTCCACAATTGCAGCTCTTTAACTAACCTCCTGCTGGAATGCTTGGCGCTGACGTCAAGGACAGGCCAAGGTCTGTCAATCAATCAGACAATCAATCAACCAGTCAGCGAGCTCTTGCAGGCCTATTATTCAAACCTTTTATTCTGCTTTCTGAGAGCACAACACAAGTCCAACAGCGAGCTTTCAAAGGAGCAGCTAAACAGAGAAAATAAACCCATTACTTCAGCAAGTGGTAATACAGTCTCTATATCAGCGTCTGATATCGGGGGGGGGGTAAGCGAGCAGCTGGGTGAGAATAGCAGGACCTTGAAGTGGAGGCATGTGAAGTCAATGAGAGTTTTTCTTTTCCCTGACTTGGTATTTCCCTGCCCACTGATTCTCCCTCTGAGTGGAGTAAGTGCACAGGTAAGCTTTGAGCTTATTGGTCCAGACTGAGATGGAAGAAATTCTTGATTGGTTCTGACGTGCAGCCCAATGATTTTTGTGACTGTGCAAACGGAGACGCACACACACACACACACACACACATGCACGCACGCACACACACATACATGCACACACACACACACACACACAGGTGTTTGTCCCCTTATTGAGATCAAAAGGTAAATTCCATCCTTGGGGTGCAAAAGTTCTCCACTTATCCTGTTTTTCTAACCCGCCTGCCTGCAAAGTTTGGAATATTTCTGTAAATATTATATTGCTAAGCGGCTTATCAGACATTAACAACGAGGAAGTCCTGACTCCTACATCACCTCAGAAATATCATGGCATTCTATACAGTGAAACCTTTGTGAAAGAAAGTCACACTGGAGCACAGCTTCGACCCCAGAGGGAGTAAAGGATTAAACCTAATCTTTTTCATTTCCAACACCTTCCTATCTGTTTCTTGTTCGGTATTTCTTACAATTTTCTCCCTCCAATCATTACCTTCATACTCTCCAGTCTCTCTCTGTGTGTATGTGTTTGTTTTCATGCATTTATGCGTGTGTGTGTGTGTGTGTACACAGCTTCAGACTGTGCATACAGCACATACCTACTGTGTGTGTTGATTGCTTATACCCTATCTTACTGTTTTCACTACAGTATGTGCGCGCAAACGTGTGTGTGTGTGTGTGTGCGTCCTCAGTAGTTGGCAGTAATGCGCTGGAGTTTAGGCAGAGTGAATGATCACTCTGTTTATAGGGATTTGATTGCAACCCAGAAAGCAGGCCGCATTCTCCGTCTGTCAGCTGCCAGCGAGCAGCCTGGCGTCAACATTTTACCCCGAGAAACTCTGCCTTTCTTTTTCCTTTTCCTCCTCACTGACTCTCTCTCTCTCTCTCTCTCTCTCTCTCTTTCCTTCCCCTCCCTCTCTATCCCTCTCTCTAATTCTTTCTCCCGCTCCCCTCCCCTTCGCAATGAATTTATTTATTTGTTGGCCTCTCCCTCTCTCTCTCTCTCTGTATGTGCTCTGATTTCCCTGGGAGCTCAGCAGCAGCAGCAGACGTCTGCCTTCTCCCCTCAAAAAACAAACACGCGTACACATTCGCACTCGCTCAAATACACATGCACGCACGGCCATATATATATTCACACACACACGCACACATATATATACACACGTCAATACTCTGTGTGGATTACCTGGGAATGACGATGTCTGGATGTAATAATTTAAATATTTGTTTATTCTGAGCTCCCAGTCCCCCGTATCTGGTAACAGAAGTTTATGAAACCAAATTAATTATCTGTGCCAGTTCCCACAGGACACGCAAAACACACGGCTCATCACAAATTTGTACAGAAGATTGGAATGTTAGTCCCCTCTGACCTATAGCAATGTTTTTCAGTGTGTGTGTGTGTGTGTGTGTGAGAGAAAGAGAGAGTGTGTGGGTGTGTATCTGCATATCTGTCTGTGTTTTTCTGTATATGTGTCTGTTCTTTCCTCGCACACACGAGTGAATGTATTCCTCCACATGTGTCTTTGAGTGTGTGTGTATCTGCATATCTGTGTCTATGTGTGTCTGTCTGTGCGCTTCTGTATCTCTGTCTGTGTATGAGTCTCTGCCTTTGTGTGCACCCATGGGTGCAAACAATGTGTGTGTGTGTCTGTCTTTACATACATGTGTTGTCATGTGGTTCAGCGTTATGGATCTAAATATACAGACAGCGTTTCCACAGCCTTCACAAAGCATACACCTCCCTCAAGTTCAATGACATCTCACAACTTCACACACTCACACACACACACACACACGCACACACACAGTGGTCATCCACTCCTACTGAGCCAGAAATAGGCATGCATCCCTTCTCTGCTGTCTCAACGCAGCATTGATATACGAGTTAGCTGTGATGTGTGAGGTTAAGTACAAAGACAGTTGATGCTGACGGCGGCTCATGGTGGGCGGGGGGGCTGGGTAGGTAGGTAGAGAGGGAGAGGTTAGGAGAGTGGGTGTCCTGAATGATTCATACACACTACTCCCTGAACGGCTGCTGCGGTACTCAAAACCAGCCTTAGAATAGAGGGGGATATGATAGCGCCTATTGATGTAAAGAGTTTTCCTCCACACTCCCATGTTGGAAAGTTCAAAGTTATCGATTTGGCCAGAGAGTTCATGCAGAGTAGGTGTTCCACATACCTGGCCCACCGGCTAACTTTATTTTTACGCAGCCGAGCAGGACCATCACGCCGCCAGCGGTGGGAAATCACAAAAGCAACGTGCGGCGAACTCCTCTCCCATGGATCACCTGCTTAGTTTTTTTTTTTATTCATCCGCATTGTTTCCCCCTCTCTGCTCCGTCCCTCCTGGCCTTCTCCGCTCGCTCTCCCCGCTCCCTCGTTCCAAGGCCATGTATAGTGTGAGATAAAGAATGGCAGAGTCGGGTACAGAGGGTAGGCTGGCAGGATCGCTGTTTATGGACGTTTGAGCCCAGTCTCCGAGAAAGGTAATTTCACGCTTGGCGGCGCTGACTCCAGCCCCGGCGTTGTCCCTGTGATTAATTAGGCTTTTTAAACGAACAAACCAGGAGCCAGGTGAAGATGTTAATTATCCCACCGTTATGCAGATAGAATATAGTCTTGGCCCTGCGGCGCTGGTTAGCACGCACCCATACAGGCACATAGGATGACATGCCTACGCTTGCAGATAAACACACATGCACATGCACATCAATAAACAAACATCCACACATACTAGTCCGCAAACACACACAAACACATTCATTAGTGTCCTGTGAGCAGCGCTGAGCCCAGCAAAGAGAAAAACATGAAGAGCAGAAGTGATCAAATCAGTTCCAACATCAATGCCTTATTTTATTATAGCTAACTTGACTGAACTGGCTTCACCTTTCTTCTCACATGTGCCACACACACCTGAAAGCGCTCTAATATCATTAGGCAAAATAAATAACTGCTCTGACTTACATAACAACAGAAAGGACTCCCTCCCCTCCCACACACACACACACACACACACACACACACGCGCGCACACGCACACACACTAAAAAGTGTCTTGTTGTGAGCAACACTGAGCCAGGCACAGAAAAAAACAAGCATAGAAGTATTATTTTATAATATCCAATCTAATACTGACTGAAAAACTGAATCATCCGCACAGTCATCATCATCATTATATAATAAATACATCAGAATACATCAGTCTGGGTTCTGCGTCCTGTTGGAGAACCTAAAATATTTAATACGGAACCCTTTTTTCATGTAGAGAACCTTATTTTTTTCAGAGGTTTCATGTGAAATGTCTATCCTTAAAACACCATTTATGAAAAAATAGCAACAAAGTTGAAATGTCATGGTGGTTCAGTTTCTTACATGTTGCAGCACTGATCATGGTGGTGAGCCAAGTATCATGATGAAGATCATGTGGATTTAGTATTATGGTGACTTGAAATTTTTGATGAATAAATTAAGTGTTTTATTCTAAAACTCTGAATATTCATGTTGAGGACAAAATGTTACCAGATGTTCATTGCTTGTTACTTTAAAGACACAGATATTTAAATTACAAATATAGAATACAATTAATTATTGTAAGGAGAGCGTACAAGCTGACTAATAACATTCATATTGTTCCATGCCATGTCAATCATCTGATCAGAGTAGGCGTTTTTCAAATGATGATGAATAAGTCATTTTGGGGTGAAACTGAATAAAACAACACATTTTCCAGTAAAACTTTGTGATGGAAAGTATTCATGACTTCTATTTTTGACTTTCTGTCAGTCAACACTATCACTTGAGGGTAAAATCTGAATCACTACCTTAAAACCTAAAAGATGAACAGAGCTCAGATGAACAAGTAATCCTATCTCCTCTTAATCATTCTCACTGTGAATCTTTCAGAAAAAGGAATGAATGCAGGTGTTTTTTAGCAAAACAGAAAGTTTTCTAAAAGGTTTTTCCAGATGGGAAAAGTTTTAAACAGAGCCACCTAACTAAGAACTCATTATTTTTACATGCATTTTTTTTTTTTTTTTAGTGTGTATAATTAACAAATCTGTGGTGTTGGCTAATACCGTTGATCTGGCTATGTAGAGCCACCGTTCAAAATGAGTCCAGCTGGCCGTGTGTTTGAAGTGGTGACTGTCTCTCTCTCTCTCTGTCTCTGTCTCTCTCTCTCTCTCTCTCTGTGTCTCTTTCTCTTTCTCTCTCTCCCTCTCTCTCAGTGTGAACTGACAGCAAGCAGACATCAGACAACCTATTAAAGACTCAATTAGACGGTCCGCGTATTGGATTCCTGCGGCTATATGTCCTATTGAAATACCATTACAGAGGGAAGGAGAGAGGGAAAAAGGGAGAGATAAAGAGAAAGAGCGGGAGAGACAAACACACACAGGCAGACTGACACAGGCAAAGAGAGAGACGAAGGGATGGAGCGAGACAGACAGATAAAGAGAGACAGAGAGGGAGGTTGAATGAAATGCCCGTGGCATCAAAGAATGATTAGAGTCTGGCCAACACAAAATGATCTCTCACACACACAAGTTATGGCCTCCGCTTTCTCCTGTCGCAATACAAAAGGTGGCATTATAGATAGCTAGTCAATAATCCAGTACAGCACTGTAAGAAGTATATACAGTTTTTCAATGCAAGAGAGGCCACTGGAAAACTGTGATACATATACTGATATATTATCATATCTGCCTAAATGTCCAACAGAAAAACACACAGTAAAATTTCTCCATTAGCTGTCAGAACATGTACAGCACAAGCCGTAGATTAATTCAGTATTGTGGAGGCAAAATAATAACAACAACAATAAAAGGGTTTTCTAGTTCCATAACTCCTCCATTACAAAGTTGAGGTGTCTTCCTTTGTCGCACCCTCTCTCTCTCGCTGCTATTCTCCCACTCGCTTTCATGTTTCTATTTCTGCCCCCTAATTACCGTCTGTCTATCACTCTTCTCCAACTGTTGTTCGGCTGCGACTTTGTTTACGGCTCTGCGGGCCTTTCAACCTTCTCACTCTCTCTCGTGCTCGTCTCCTCTCCTCCTGCCCCTTCCATTGCCACATTAAGGCTTCCTTGTTCCTATGGCAACCCGTCCTCATCTCTCTATCTGGGTGCATATACATAGCCCATCTCCGGGGTATTCGTTCTCTAGCTCAGCAAAGATATTAGCAATTATGTGCTTGTTAGGAGTGGGCCGGAGATAAGAAAGATGTGTTTTGTGTCTGATTACTTTTGCTCTGTGTTCCTGGGAGAAGACGAGGGAGTCCTCAGGGGGACGGCGCCAAACCCCCTCTGCTAATCTAGCCCGGGCCCTGGTGGAAATATTGCACTTTTGCTTGTATTGGATTATTCATGCATGAAGTATTGTGTAAATGGGAATGTGGGAGAGCTCTTATGTGAGGTAATAGATGCGAGCATTAGGCGCCCGGGGTCCTCTCAACGTCTCTTTTCCCACTTTCAACATTTTGAATAGTCATTTATGGGCATGGATACCTCACATGTTCCATTGTATGGTAAATACTTGACCGGATTAGGGTTTTGATGCAAATCAGCGCGGCCTATGAGTAAGGGATTTTGGGTTTTGCTAAAACTCCAAGGTCAAAACCTCTCTTTGAGCGCTCATATTGTTGAGCCGCAGTACAAACACACACGCACGCTCGCATGTGCACACACACACACACACACAGTCACACACAGGCATAAACCGTCCCAGACTGTGCTATGTGTTGATGAGACAGGAGCGTGAGGGCTGTATGTGCATCGCTAATGTAATTCCATCTCACCAGATGGCCTGGGTTTATGCAGAAAAACTGTTTTTTCTCTTCCCCCATCTCCTCCCATCCTCTCCCTCATTCCTCCTACTCTACCCCGTACCTCTCCTCTTGTTCTCTTTCTCTCTCTCGCTCTATCCTTCATGCCTTCTTTTCCTCTCTCTCCCTTCTTTTCTTCCTCCCACTCACTTTTCCTGATATATTACATCTGTGGCTTCTCTTCTCCCTTCAGTCCTCTCTGTCACTTTTTCTCTCCCCCCATTTTTCGGTTCCTCTCTCTCCCTCCCTCCCTCCCTCCCTCCTCTCCCTCCCTCCCTCCTCTCCCTCATGTCTGTGTTGCTCTCTCGCTTTCCTTCTCCCCTCTCTCACCCCCTTTCTTTCCCATCATGTGATCTTAAGCAGACCTCATTATCATCAATCAATGGCTGAAGTTCTTACACAGCAACTCTGGCTCCAGTCAGTACTCTGCAATGCTGCTCCGTTCACTCATACACACACACACACACACACACACACAAACACACGCTAAAGCCCCTGCCCACTCTTTATCTCTGTGGCTGTTTGATCAGTCAGATAGAGTGTGTGTCAGACATTAGACTGACATGTTTCCTATGCTCAGGGCTTCCCTCCAGAGGCCCGGCGATCAGAAAAGCCCATTTGATTGAATTGATGCTGGGGGCTCAGAGCGCGGTGGCCGGCTGAGTGATGGCTGCACTGATTATAATGCACTGCAGCATGTGTCAAACATGCCAGCGACACAATGGCAGCGTTCCAACCCAAGGATACCGTACATCGCCTTACCTTCTGCCCTTGAGCAAATGCTAATGCCTGAACTCATCATCTGAGGTTGACTATAAAGCAGTCAGGAAAATTGACTGTTAGGGTATTTTCTGTTACTCGCCTAGTCATCGAAAAGGACCATTAGGATGGGGGCGTCAAGGGTACAGTGAAGGAGGTTTTCAGTTTGGAATGCAGCCATACAGCAGCAGAGTATTCAGGGGAACCTGGGATTTGAATAGCATTCCATTACTGAGCCCTGCAAGGCGCGTGATAAAACCTGGTTTTGGCTATTGTGTTGTTTCTCATTTTCTGTGCTTGAGCATTATGACTCCAAAATGTGTTTTGGCGACATGAAACTGCAAAAAAAAAAAAAAGGAGGAAAAAAGTAGACTCCAGTGTAGTGTTTCCATTAAGCTTATGAGGTCTCTGAGATAAGTGCTGTGTTGTCATGTTGACGTTCGAATGTGAGACTTGGGAGAAGCTGTCCCTCTATATCCCCTCTACTTCTTATTACTGCCCCTTGTAATTTATGCATACTGAGCTACCGCCACATATATTCATAAATGCTGACTTATTCTAGTGTTTGCAGCAGTTGTAACTCGCTCCACATAACATCAGCAAAATACCTAAAATATATATATATAAAAAAGACGAATGTAAAATGTCTGCGGCATCCATATCTTTTCTAAAAAGGCTCAATCTTAAGAATGTCACTCAAGACTAAATGCATTTTTTTCTCCCAACAACTAAATGTCCGTCAGAGCGGGGGAGATGTTATCCCTGACACCGAGCTCTCACTGCCTTTACTTTGTCTCTCACTTGTCATTTTCTCTCGGTCCTTCATTTTCCACCTCGAATAAAAAAACACACACACACACACACACACACACACACACCTAAAAAAGTTGTCCTGTTCATTCAACAGGAGTGATTGGAGCCAATGTTTTAAGGTTGATTGTAAAAGGCAGGCACAACACTCCCTCCATAAAACAGATTTATTGCTCAAAAGTTAAAATCCTGCCATTTCAGTCATCAAGACCTTTGTGAGACCTCTTCCTCTCTTCTTCTCATTCTTTTTTTTTTGCCGTCGTTCTCCTCCAATTGCTTCCTAGGAGATTAGAGCTCATTTCAGACACCGTACAATATTGTCGGCTGCTCCATACACATTATTGCTCCCTACTGGAATTTACCAAGGATATGGTCTGTAGAGACAAAAGATACGGATAAAGGCAATGCACATCAATGCCACACGCACACACATACACACACACAAACACATACATGCGCACATGCTCACCTGCACACACACACACACACACACACACACAAACACACACACACCAGTGCAGAAAGCCAATCACTGCAGTCTGTCATGGTTGACAGTGAGCTAGAGAGCCAGTCATGGCATTCCCTCAGGCCAGATGAGAATATATGAGATGTACACTCAAAGTTCGGTCTGAAATTCCCCTCTCTCACTGTCACTCCTGGTGACTCATTCCATCTCTCTAACAGATACACACACTCACACACAAAAACACACACACACACCTTTCTGTCTCCTTCTTACACACCTGTTCCTAAGGTAGACTTTCCAAGCAGCCACCGAGGAATCCATTGTATTTCCAGCACATCCTTCTTACTGTACCTGGAGACGCCTCTGCATGTCTGAGCCTTTTTAATATGCTCTTTCTCTTTCTGGACTGTCTCTCTCTCTCTTCCCTCACTGCCTCTCTCCATCTTCTCTCCATATTTTATCTAATATAATAGGATAATCGTGTCAGTGACCCTGACTGCAGAAAGCCCTCTGGCGATTATGAAGATGAAACGAAGTGGTTTACATAATTCTGTTGACCTGTCAACTTGTGTGTGTGTGTGTGTGTGTGTGTGTGTGTGTGTGTGTGTGTGTGTGCATGTGTGTGTGTGTGAGTGTGTGTGTGTGCGCGTGCGTGCGCTACACATACCTGCGCAAACTCTTTACTCGGCTTTTTAATGGCAGATAATGTGTGACCTTGTGTCAAGGAGTTATCAGCATTTTCCCAGTTCAGCCAAGTTACCTGAATACAAAAGAGGTCTGTTGGAATTGGGAATACAAGCACAGGATTCCTCTCTCTCTCTCTCTCCCTCTCTCTCTCTCTCGCTCTGTCTTTTGTCTCTCTTTCCCCTTCGTTCCTTTTCCCTCAGTTTCTGTTTATCTCTTTTTCCTTGCCCCCCCTCCCCTCCCCTCCCCTCCTCCTCCTCCTTCCTCTGTTTTCACCTTCCTCTCTCCCGCTCTCTTTCACTCTCTCCCCCCCTCTCTCCCCCTCTTTCTCTCCACGGGTCTCTCTCTCTCTCCGTGTGTGAGAATTAGCGAGGTTGTTTTTCAGCGCTGCATAGTTGCAGGCTATTATAGAGGCAATACCACCCAGGGGACGGAGGCATTATGAGTGTTGGAACAGCTAAGAGCCAAGGAACAGATGAGTTCTCCCCTAGCTGTGCCTCTATCCATGCTTTCCCCCGGCCCTGTGGGCATTGAGCCGCCATAAACACACCATATAGGGCTATTGTAAGATATGCCCTGTTCCACCCTGCACCTCCGAGACTAATACTGTTAAATAAATTCCTACTCGGACTTGGTCGCACATGTGTAGCTTTTTAACTAGAGAATGGCTGTGTGACTGTAATTCTCTGTTTACTCCATGTTTCAGTGAAATATATTATTATGTGTGAATTAGCTGCAGCGGGCACAGGGTGGGAAAATTGTCTCATATTGATATCAGGCTATTATACGCAGAAAAACGCAATCATTTTTATTTGACTAGGACTGTAGTCAGCATGAGTTAATCAAAGTTGTAAGCTTTGATTTACTTGAAAACGGTGAGAGAAAATTCAATAGTCACGTCTAGCCGCACTATAAATGACCCACGGTTACCACCCACAGTTTCATGTACCACACAGAAGTTACCACACAGCACACATACACCTCCTCATCTTACCATATTTTGTCATCTTTCATTTGTTTGCTTTTAGTGCCAAATAGAATTGACAGCCGTAAACAACTGGCTCTCGTTCTCTCCCCACCTACTCTCTCCCTCTCTCGCTCTCTCTCTCTCTCTCTCCAACCTCTGTAGGCTATGAACTGGAGAGGGTATAATTTATCATGAACATGACAAATTACTTTAGGTGGTGTTGGTGGTGTTGAGGAGCGGATTGGTCGGCTGCTTATGTGCGTGCGTGTGTGTGTGTGTGTGTGTGTGTGTGTGCGCGCGCATGTGTGTGTGTGTGTGTGTGGAGTGGTACAAGGCCCATAAAATGATATGCAGCATCTTGGCTCTGCAAGGTGGAAGGTGGGAACAGATCTGAATTACTGCTTTGTTCCTGCTGTGCTGTGTGTTAGCAACGGCTCCTCCGGCCACATGCTCCTGTCGCAGATCCCAATCAGCCCTTATACAGACAGTGTGTGTGTGTGTGTGTGTGTGTGTGTGTGCGTGTACAAATGCATATTTTCATTTTTGTTTGAATGTCTGCATGTTGTGGTCATGCCCTCGTGTGCTGTGTGTCTTCATTCCAGGCGCCTGCATGTGTATGTATTCATTCATTCATGTGTGCCGTGTGTGCATGCTGGTGTGTGTGTGTGTGTGTGTGTGTGTGTGTGTGTGTGTGTGTGTGTGTCTGCATGCGTTCATCGTGTGTGCTTTAGATATCTTGCTTGCATGTACAGCTGTGTGTACTTGTGTGTGTTTGGCTCCACACAGATGTGTATCACCTCTTTTTCCACCTATCACGTGTGGATCTTTCCCGACAGGTGTGTGTATGTGTTGTTGTTTCCATACGGGTGTGTTGAGCTCCACCGCTGCCAGGAGTCATTTAGCAGAAACTGGTTCCCATGAGGGCCAAAATAAGAATAAGTCCAGATAAGAACATCACAACAGGCTGAAAAGATAATATGGGCTCTCTGATGATACACATCAACAGGCTATTATCCTCATGTTCTTAGAAATGGTAAGTTGGATAAGCAATTTTCCACGTGAGCAAATATTGTGTAAATACGCCCCATGGAGACACACATGCCTCCAAGACCTGGGTCAAAAGCGGTTTGCAAATAATAATCTTTGCAACCTTAATATAGCGTTTGTTTTAACCTGTACAGAGTTGGGTGGGGATTACCAAATCAAGACAATCTAGGTAGTGTAAGGTAGGTTGATAGTAACAGTAAGTAAGTATGTGAAATCAATAAACCATAAAAAGTATTTGCAAACACTACAGTGGTCTAGCACGCTCCTACACAGAAGCACACACACACAACTCACTGCTACAAATAGGCTCAACAGTGCACTCGCAAGCAGAGATACACACATATGCGGGCTCAAAAGGTATAAGGTACAACGTATGGAACCGAACACCATCAGCACCAGTCACTTTATCACACAGGCAGGAAAAAATCTCAGGAGGAGAGGGAGAGAGGAGGAGGATCGATATTCCAATACTCCCCTGTCTGCTCCACTGGCCCCCGACGTTATCCCACATCATCGCCACGGACACAGAGAAGACAAATGACTCCCATGTCGGGAACATGGGATGGGATGGGATGGGGGGGGTGCGAGGGAGGGGGGGGGGGGTAGGTAGGGACTGAAGGGACACAAGATGTACTGTACGTCCCTAACATCGGCACTGACAATGACAATTTCTTCCCAGGCTTGACGCTGTGACCGTGCTGCAAAATCAAAGTGACAGGAGAAAGCCTGGGTGTGGTAAAATAATAGGGAAGAAGATTGCCTGTGAGACGCAACTAAAAGCATACGACTCAGGAATGAGAAGGCAAATTGACAAACAGAATATACCACATGTCTTTATCGGCTGTGTACCGACGTAAAGACTGCGCAAATTGCACTAGCTGCCACAATCCCTCAAGAGATGCATATATATATATTCATGCGCACACACGGCACCAAAACACAGCATGTGCGCTCACATGTACACACACAGACGTAGACACACACTCATAGACTCACACACAGAGCCAGATCTCTTCCCTGCGGTAGGTAGGCAGGTAGGTAAGGCAGGTTGGGGGCCTGTATGTGATATGTGACAGTTCACAGAGTGACAGACTGGTTTGGAAGAGAAGGTGCAGGAACTAGGGAAGATGGATGAAGGGGAGAAACGCTCCCTTTGTTCCACAAAGAGCCCTCTGTTGTTTTTGATCTGCTCTGACTTCAAAGTGCAAAAGTCTGTTTTTATTCCCGGCAGAACTCTCTCTGTTGCCTTATCACACATCTCATTTGTGGGGCTCCAGACAGACAGACAGCAGCAAGGGGTTGAGGGCCGTGCTAGATTGAGGTTTGACAAATTAGATTTCACTGTGATTGATGCTGAATCAACGGTAGAGAGAGAAACAAAGGCAAGGCAGAAGGATGGGGTGAGAGAAAGGAGAAAGGGAGGAAAGAGAGGGAAAGAATGAAGGAAGGAAATCCAAGAAGGAGAGAAAGACAAAAGACTGAGAAGAAAAGAAGAAAGGGGATCAAAGGAAATGTCTGGCGATATTTATTTGCAGCTTTCATTTCACAAGACTTCAACCAGGCAGAGAGAATGGCACCCATATTTATTGACAATGTCAGATTTGCTGTTGTAATTTGTGGGCTGGGACTCAGGGGCGTTATGAGTGGAGCTAGCAATTAGATTTATTGAAGCTTGTGTGTGTATGTGTGTGTGTGTGTGTTTCTGTGTGTATGTGCATGTGTAATTAGAAGTTATTGAAATGTGGGATCCCTGTAGTCCAACTATTACAGCTAAATCAATATTAATCAAAAACACAGCTAAAGGAGCGACGAATAAACATGTAGATGAAACATGCACATAGATGGAGAGAGAGATAGATAGAGGGAAAGACGAGAGAGAGAGAGAGAGAGAGAGAGAGAGAGAGAGAGAGAGATGGAACATAATGAGATGCAGGAAGTAGAATAGAAACAGTAGAGGATAACAAACTGGGCCTGCGTGGTTCAGATTTTCCCTCCGCTCCGTTCTGTCTCCTGCCTGCCTCCTGCAGAGTCGATCTGATTGGACCTACATGTTTCCCCTTTGTTATTCTTCACTCTTCCTCCAATACTCCGCCCTTCCTTTTCCTCTCTGCTCTTGTTATCTGCTCCTTTGCTCCACATGTGGTCTCCTCTGTGGCGTGTGTGTGTGTGTGTGTGTGTGTGTGCGTGTGTGTTGTGTTGCACTTGTGACAGGGCCAGCATTATGACCTGCTTTATAGGGTGGGGGAGAGAGCCTCCTTGCCAAGGTCAGGCTGACAGAGTGCATTATGGGAAAGTAATTCACGAGTTTACAATGGAGCGCATATACACACACACACACAGTACGTTCTCTAGGCTGAGGCTGACTCACTCATATTTAGTGGATGGGTTTTACATCACACCTACTGAGTTATTTGCTCAAATTGCTAGAACACCTGTGTTTGAGTGTGTGTGTGTGTATGTGTGCTTGTGTGTGTGTGAGTGTGAGTGAGAGAGAGAGAGAGAGAGAGAGAGAGAGCGCACATGTCGACAGTGACATTTGCTGCAATGTCTGATTAATTACCTTATACAGCTTGGAGAGGTCGTGACAGGTGTTTAGTCATTTCCTTGGGATTAGTATGGTGGGAGGAAGAAAGGAAAGGAGGGGTGGAGGGAGGGAGGGATGGAGAGATGTAGAGAGACAGGGATGCAGATCAACATGACTGTGTCTCAAGGATACCACTCAAAACACAAAGAGAGAGAGAGAGAGAGAGAGAGAGAGAGAGAGAGAGAGAGAGAGAGAGAGAGAGAGAGAGAGAGAGAGAGAGAAAGAAAAGGAGGGGGAGGGAGAGAGAGAGACTTTCCCACAGCTTGTTTGGAGCAATTATCTCTCTATTCCAATCAGTGCTGATGTCTGAGTATAATCGTCTGTAAACACTGAGAGCGCCTAGACCTTGTTTAATGAGACTGCCACACACACAAACACACACACACACACACACACGCACACAGGAGCCATTAATATTGTCTGATGGCAGTTAGCAGCATTACCACCCTTTCTCCCCTCTGCCTTTCCGCCTCTCCATGCAGAGGAAAGAGAGTTGAAGGGAAGTCAAAACAGCTCACATGTCTGGTAATGATGGGCGTCCGCAACACAGATTAGAGTGAAGTGCTCCTAATAAATCCCTAATGCATCAGTGTACATGAGTACACCTATACAGTATGAGAGTTCTCATTATGGAACAAAGCTTTGTTCCAAAATGAGATGAAAAGGTGACACCTACTCTTTCCAAAAAAATCCCTCAAAACACAACTTTTTAAAACTGCTTTTAATCTCTAATTCTCAGTCAGTGGAGTCAGTCTTTAAATTTTAATTTTCTTTTTAATTTCAAATTTTCTTGTCCTTCGCCTGTCTCGCTATGCTATTTGCCATAATTTATTAATATTTAACATGTTTTTATTCTCTGTCTTATTCTACACAAAGTCACTGCTGGCATGAAAGTTGAACTTTGTCAAAGGTGTCATGTGTAGCGTTTTTAAACATCAGTATATTATTGCCAAATTCATTGTGATACCTTGGTATAACTACCGTAAAGAAATGAGACCATGGTCGAGCCTCTGTCTCATGGCAGTAGAATTATTTGTGCTGGTGTTTCTCATAATTAAAGGAAAAATCCACCCTAATATGCTCCAAAACAGATATTGGCAAGGACAATGGCATTTCTGGGTCAATTTGGTGTTTGGTGGCGTAATTTTCTTATTCCATATGTAGACGACGTGACATCACATTGAGATATCTCCAGCGCAGCTACAATGGAGTTTGACAGCAAAACATTTTCAAAGGTAAACGTCAGGTTTTGGTGTCAATCCCTCAGAATCAAAGAGCAAGGGCTTCTTTCTAGACTCACCATGTGGAAACACCATTCAACAATCATACAAGGTGAAATCCATTGTAGAAGACACAGAGATACCAATTTACCCACTGACAGTATAGCCTCAGTAGACCATAATGCAATGCTATGAGAAGAAATTTCGAGTTACAACCCACAGTTGAACGCAACAAGTTCAGGCCAGTTTTCTCTTGTCAAAACTCATTCTGGGAAAGGAGAAGTAGACGAGGCGGGTTGAGGGAAAGTGGGTACAAAAAAGTAAATTGCAACACTTTATCACAGAATAACTCCTGGAATGCACTGAATAAGCGGAGATGGATGGTATATAACAGTATAAGAGTATCTGAGGGTGGAATTTTCCTTTAAGACCACAAAGTAAACCCTGCAAAAAGTACAAAGTGAAATCCAGCCCAGTGGCACACCATGTAAAATGCAGTGCAGAGGTCAATAAAGGCTGTTAAACCTCTTGTTGATGGTCTCATTTGTTCACAGTAATTATACTAATGTCTCAAAATTAATGTGGTAATGATTTATTGATGTTAAACTGCGACACGTAGCACCTTTAAGGAGAATATTAAGAAGTTATTAGCTATCTGAAGTCACATTTCTATCTATAAAAATTGATAATATGAAATGAAACCCTTGATATGCACATAGACAGACAGACAAACACACACAAATAAATATAACCACAATGCTGAGCCATAATTATGGATGTCAACAGAAACCACCAGGTGAGGCATTGTGTTTTACAGTGAATAACATCTACATCAGCAGTCCTGTTGGTGATAAAAAGTCATCATCAGCTTGGATAAGGATCTGCTCTGTGACGCACTTTTCACCTGTTTAGAATGCAGTGTTACCGTCTGGTTAACCACCCACTGCCAATCTCCTCTTCCCTCTCTCTTCCCGTCTCTCTCTATCTTTAGATATGCCTAGCAAACTGTCTCATGCTCTGTCTCTTCAACTATGCCCAAGAAACCCTCTCTCTCCACCAGCTCTCCCATAGAGGGATCAGCCTGGCTCTACCCATTACCTTCTCCTAATAGGTACCTGTTTTTTTTTTTTAACCAAATAGTATCCTAAAATCTCCATTTCAGCAAATCTGTGCCATCTATGTTTCCAAACCATCAGCTCTCAGGGAGAGAGGCACTTACACCTCTAAAAGCCTAACCATGGGTTTTATCTTTGTGTGTTCAGCACATTTGCAGGTCGAATTCAGGTGGAATTGTGTTTTGATGAAAACTAATTTACCGCTGTTTATGTCACTGCTGATGTGTATTTGGACCAATTAGATGGGAACGAAAGAGACGGATAGAGAGAGGAAAGTGATGTATGCGGAGGCAAAAGAAAAGGATAAGAATATTTAAAAGTGCAATGGAAGCCATTTCCTCATTTTGAAATCATTGACATTGCGTGCGTGTGTGTGTGTGTGTGTGTGTGTGCATGCTTATGTGTGTGTGTGTGTGTGTGTGTGTGCCTGTGCTTGCGCGTGTGCGTGTGTGATTGGCTTTGCATTATGATGAGAGTACGGGGGTGGCGAAGTGTTGACATGCAGAGCACAGTGCCTCCATAAGCAACAGGATAATGAATGCATTTGGGCTCCCACGTTCAAAAACAACTAGCGAGCTGTTTACTCTCTTAACAGACAATGTTTCTCTCTGATTTTCTCATTTCCCGCAGTAAGTGGCCGTCCAGGTATGCATGGCTGAGTGCAAGCCCAGATTAGTGTGTGTGTGTGTGTGTGTGTGCGTGTGTTTGTGAGAATGCCTGCGTGAATGTATGTGTGTGTGTGTGTGTGCGCGTTCGTGCGTGTGTGTACGACAACAATGTGTAACGGTGTTGAATTCTACTGAGCCGCCAGGCACAGAAACTCATTTAGGCTGCGGCTTCAGAAGCGGCCCGGGGCAGCGGTTCCTCCAGGCTGACGCCGCGGATGGCTCACATTTTTCCCCGTTATCAGAGCTCTTCTCTGGGCTGAGCCTGGCGGGAGGCCTGGCTGCCGAGCCATTCCTCCAGGCAAGACAGATAGCAACCAATCATTGGCACCAAAGAGACTACCCCGCGGCTCTCACTGCAGACACACTCTCACATTAGCATATCCAGGTGTGTGTGTGTGTGTGTGGGTGTGTGTGTGTGTGTGCATGGGGCTAAGCTAATCAAAATGCAGTAGGGCTGCTCGGTGCACTATTGTGTGTGGGCCTTAGCATGAGCTTAATTCCCAGTCAAACCTTAGTGTTTGATCATTTTTTGTTTACTTTTGCCACCCTTATCATCTGAAGACTACAAATGCACACACACACACACACCCGCACACACACACACACACAAACAGACACACAACGCTCCATCACAGCAGCCCATGTGTACAGTGCACTCACTGGTCTTTCTCATCCATCGCATACCACATGATTTATGTGAATATTATTTGCACACACACATGCACGCACACCGAGATGTACACACACACACAGACGCCGCGCACATTCCCTCATCGTATTTATGACAGCAGCACCACTGTGCCAAGGGGATATTGGACTTTCTCTTCAGTTATCAATGTTTCGGTTTTGATTGATGACCTTTATTGTAATTATTTATTGAAAGGCAGGAACGGGATAATTAGAAAAGGTCTGGAGGGGAGGAAAGTGCTGATCCGGTGGGAATTCTGAGGAGGGAACCGGAACGCTGAAGGTGATAAAGTTCACGGATCTCCTCAGAATTCCGTGTCAGCGAACGGGGGGAGAGATCTGCAGCAGGAATCAATGATCAGAGCTAATGGCATACTAATGATATAACTACTCATCCATACAGCGGAGAGAGAGGGAGCTAGGGAGGGGAGAGAGGCAGGGAGAGGGGAGGATGAGGGAAGAGAACGGGAGGGAAGAGAACGGGAGGGAAAGACGGGAAGGAAGGAGAGAGAGAGAGAGAGAGAGTGGAAAGCCAAAAGGAAGAGAAGGAGGGAGGGAGGAGGAGAGGCAGAGGCAGGGACGGAAGGACAGAGAGAGAGAGAGTGAGAATAGAGAAAAGGACTGACAGAATAAAAAGCAGGAGAGAATGGGGAAAAGAAAGAAAGAAAGAAAGAAAGAAAGAAAGAAAGAAAGAAAGAAAGAGATACTGATGTATGGAAAAACCAAAGCAAGGACAGCATGATTATGGCAAAAATTATCATCCTGATTATTTTGCGAAATATTTTGATCACAATTATTAATCACAATTATATTTGTCTCAGTTTCAGGGAACAAATAATTTTATTTCACTTCTGCACCTTAACATACAGTGTGTTATGACTTTTTTTCAGTGCAGTATTTCTCAAAGTAGCAGCAGCTAGAAAGTCTTGTCTTCACTGCTACTGTCTTACTGTTATTATGGTCCTTATTTACAAAATTAAAATTATAATTAATTACTACTTTATTACTTTTGGGCGCAGCTACAATCCAAAGGCAAACCTTGCCCAGAATCTGTACTTGTTTGTTGTCATCTGGTTTAAAACCAGTTTCTCCAAATGACAGACGATGAGCCACTTTTAGGAACTAAAATAACGTTCCTCTCTAACTCCACTGATCTATTCTTTTCCACTTTGCTCATCGCTCCATTTTTTCCAAAGATGGAATGTGTAAGATTTCTCTGCCTGCTTCTCCATCTGAACTTTCATTTTGGTCACATGGTGCATGTTGCACACTCAAAGGTTGTGACTGGTCAGGCGGAATGGAAGCACTTGATATACCACACTAGACGTTCAGGGGAATTAAAATATAACAGACACTTTAATATTGTCAAATTATATAGTTACTAATTGTGGACACATGGAATCGCGATATATATGATTATCTATGATTAATTGTGCAGAGAAGTAGTCTCGATATTCTGGTTAAGTGTAAAATTTACGGTTGGCTCGGCAGTGAGCAAGCAATGCAGTGTTGAACCATCGTCCCGATTGCCACCATGCTTCATCCTGACAAAGAGACATCCATCACTGCTAATTTGCTTGGCTAATTTTCTGACTGAACAGAATGGGAAGATGAACCTCAGACTAAGGAATGACCCCTTTTTCACCATGAAGCATGGTGGCAGTAAAACGGTTATGGGTTGTTTTCCTTGTACATGACCTGGACTTTGAGTGAATCATTGATCCAATCATGCATTTCATCCTGTACCAAAGTAAACAGAACCCAAATCTAGACTGAATGAAGTTTACCCCATTGTAATGAAGAGGTTCATTTACTTTAGCTACAGGGGCAACGCAGTTTCGATGATTTTCTTATTGCCGTTATAATGAAAAAGTGTAGCTGCTCGCTGCTTTATGCTCTTTGACACGTCGTCTTTTAATAATAGGATTATTTGCACAAGGATTGCATAGACGTTTGACACAAAACAGCTGCAAAAACACCAAATTAGCGAGGGATTCAGGCACCTTTCCTTGCCACTGTATTCTGAATAAACAAAAAAATAAGCATGGTCACAGTAATATCATTAATTTCCTCTGAAACCCACTTATCTTCTCGGGGCTTTGGAGTGGGAAGGAAGATAAGGTGAAGACTGCAGCGAGAGAAAGCCACAGAAAAGCAAACCCATGACAGATATGCACATACTGCAGAGACACAAACACAGCCACACACAAGAATATCCTCAAATTTTCTGTATGAATACTCCCCTCCTGTATCTACCCTCCCTTTCTCCAAAACAACTTTTTCTTTCCCTGGCTTTTATCTGTCTGGGTGTTGAGGAAAAGCGCATGTGGCTGCCTCCGTAACGTGACATTTAGACAAATTCACTAGGCGTACCGGGGGAATGCTGCCTCCACTCTGTGTATATTTGTGTGCGTGTGTGCGCACCAATGTGTGCAAACACACGCCTTTGTTTAGTTGTGTGTGTGTGTCTGTGTGTGTGTGTGTGTGTGTCTGCGTATGCATATGTGTGTGTTTAAAATGGGGTTGACAATCTGCCTAACTGTGAGAGGTGGAGGCTTTGCTTTGGATGCACGCGCGCACACACACACACGCACATGTGCACTCACACACACACACACACACTCATGCTGATTCGGAGTTTGGCAGACAAGCTGCAGTCCTTTTGATGTTTGTGTTCTCGGTGATCTTCCATAGTCATAAGGCAGAGCGGGAGGCCTCAGATGCTGCTGAAACAGAGCGTTTCTCTTTGAAAACTTACAGGAACCCAACTGTATCTTTTTGCAATAATACCACTATTCTACCTACATCTTTCCCCTTCCTTTCTTTATAATTTTTGCATCTCTTCCTTCCAAGGCTCCGTCTCCCTCTCTCTTTTTGTTTCCGTCTCTCTCTGTCTTTCCTCTCACTTCTCTCTGTCAACACAAAACTCCATCATCAGATCTGTCTGGCTGTGAACCCTGAGCAGCCTGAGACAGACGGTCATGGTGAATTGGTAATATGAGTCACAACTCAGTATTGGAAACATGACAGCCTTCCGGTTTCTCGTGCAGAGCTTTCAAACTCTCACACTGAGCTTTCGAATATATAGGAATACACAGCTACACACACACACAGACACAAGCACAGATTCAGACACACACACACACACACACACACACACACATATATCCTACCACAATGCACTCTTTAAATTCCCAAGCTGGGAGGATGTAAAGTGGGTAGATGTTGAATAGATGGAGATTAATTCAGACGTATCGACAGAGGAAAGAACAGAGATGGAATGAAATAAGGATGGAGGGAGACAACGAAAGAGGGCACCTTAACCCCAGTGAAAAGAGAGAGAAAGTCGAGAGAAAATTGGGACAAAAAAAGAGAGTGAGCGCATGTGTGTGTGAGACAGAGAGAGAGGTGCAACCGAGTGTGCAAAATCAAAGTGCTTGCACCTCAATCAGTGAGAGTTCAGACGGAGGGTGATAGAGTGGGCAGAAAAGGGGAGGGTGAAGAGAGCGGTTGAAGAGGAGAGAAAGAAATTAGATGATTCAATGGTACTGTCCCCAAATAGGTGATTTTTCATCTTTGGGGTCAGTTCCATTCCATTGCTGTTTATCCTCAACCGCAGAATTCTTGCATCATATCAAAGAATCTGAACATTGAATAAACCTCACAGAAAAATCATGAGGTAAAAAAAAAGTGTCAATCGTCATCTCCAAATTGATTTAGTAGAACCTTACTGGAGGCGATGCCCAAACCTCTGAATTTGGCTTTTTGTGCTCGGGCGTGCCGTGCGCTGTCAAACAGACGGGATTTCAGATCAGCGCGGAGTTATGACCTGACTACACTAAGATGATAAGATGATTAAATATCTAATTCACTTTAGATCATTAACTTTAATCTGCTTATGCTTGAGAGGCAGGGGAGGCGGCAGGGGAGAAGAGAGAGAGGGGGGGGGGGTCGGTGCTCTAGCTGCCATCTTTCAATATCCATCAGGAGATCGTTTTTTTTTTTTTTTTTTTTTTTTAGCTATAATCCACTTAGATGGTTATCTTCCCCATCCATCCAGCAAAATGAAGAGAAAGCACAGAAAAAACAAGATGGAAGAGGAGGAAAATGTATGCACTTATTGTTGGTTTTTTTTTTTTTTGGACCCAAGATCCATCTGCTGCATTTCCTGTGTGATCGAGATGACATCATTGCACCTAATTTTAAGACTAGGTTGACTAGGTTACTGTCTGCAATCTGTTCGTGGCAGAGAGGCCGTGATGGAGCAGGCCTCTGCAGCTATCACTGGAACAACATTATATTTGCCAATCAGTCATGCCAATAAAGCGTAATTGACAATATGGGAGAAGTAGAGTTAGTATGAGGAGGGGGGGGGGGGCAGCTCAGATGAAACAGCGGCGGAGATGAAGGCGGCACAGAAGAGAGGAAGATACGCAGGTTTCTGAGGTGGCAACCACCAACAACCCGGCAATTATTGTCCATTCATCCCAATGAAGATAAGCGGTGTGACGGAAGATAGGATGGATTTCTCTGTATGAGAACCTGATGCGCTGTGGTTTACAATGGGAGGACGGAAGGAGGGGGAGATGAGAGGGAGAGAGAGAGAGAAAGAGAGAGCGGCGGAGGAGAGGAAGACAGAGAGGGAGAGTAAGGGAGAAAGAGAAAAGAGCGAGAGAGACACAGTGTGAGGTTACGCGGGTTCCATTAGCTGTTCCTTGTCTTCCAAGAACCGGAGCAGCAGCTAGATCAGATTGCGCTCCACTCAAACAAAGAGCTTTGGTTATTTGAGTCCTTTGCCATTGTACGAGCTAAATTTCCCAAGGCAAATGTTGACAGAGAAAATTGATATTGAGTGCAATATTATTCTCCTCCGATCACAAGGCATTTCCTTCACCAAAGTTGGGATCTGTGCTGCGTGCAACGACACTCACACACGACTGGCCTTCTGCCATGTGCAAAAGCATATTTAAAAATACTTTATTTCCAAAATTTGATGAGTCCATTTTGCAAAAAATGACTGCTTATACAAAAAAAAAAAAAGTTAACCATATTGCAATTCTTAGCTACCTAAAGATCTTAACCTACACAATAGTTACACATTTTAATGATGTATTCATTGTAATATTCAAATTTGCAGCAATGAACATCAGGTAGCATGTTTGCTCCAACAGAAATATAATTTTACCAATATACATAAATACACTGGGTGAGCCACTGGATATTGAACCCAAGTTATCTCCACAAATCAATACACGCTCAGTGGCCACTAAATCAGCCAGTGGTTATGCACAGTAGTTTATATAAAGCCTTAATCATTTAACAACTGCCTTGAAATGTGAGATAACCCGATTCCCTATAGCCAAATGCCTATATGGGCTTTAATCTGTCATTTCTGTGAAAACGAATTAGGAGTAAAAGCCTGCCACACCCACAGAAAACATGCGTCCTCTGGCAAAAAGTTCAAAGGTCATCTTGTCACTGAAAAATAACCCTGCACAGCAAAGTACAGTTTACACACACAGCAGCTTGTGCACGGCTGCACAGAAATGCATGTGCACACACACACACACACACACACAAACGCACACAAACACACACACACACAGGAATGTTTCAGCAGTGTGATTTACAGATATGTGTAGAGTGGAAGGTTAGGGAGGTGGGAAGGCTCTCCAAGTAGAAACATTAATAATTCAAACATTTAATTTTATTTAAACATTAATAATGATCTTCTGCAGGCTCACAGGGAAAAACAAAAGCTTCAGATGTATGCATGAAGCGTACACACACACACACACACACACGTTCACACACACAAACTCACTGCTCTATAGCAAAAACATACACATACGCACACACAAACACAAACTCTCACCTCTATGGCGTTCCCGCACACACACACACACACACACACACTCTTGTGCATGCACACAAGCTCGCACCTAATATCATGTGTATACACACACACACACACACACACACACACACACACACACACACACATACATATCGCACACAGATACACATGCACAAACTCACACCTCTTCAGTCTAGGCACACACACACACACACACACACACACACAGACTGTGGAATGTAGGAAATACATGGCGCCCAGTTTTGTTTTCTTTCTACAGTGCGCACTTCCCCTTAGGCACATCCAAAGAAAATATTTGCGTCTGAAACGCTCCGAAGGTTCAGGGAATAATTCATTTCAAGGCTCTATGATGAAAACAGATTGCTAATTCTTTTGACTTAATTTTTTTTACTGTTTATTTATTAAAAACAAACAAATATGCACGGACTGTTTTTGTTGCTGCACCTCTATGAAAATGTCAATTCACTCCGGAGTTGGGAAGAGTTGTTTTCTTGTGTTTTAATACCCTGTTGCCTTTTGTTTTTTCCATCACTGGAATTCAGTCCTGACCGCTGGCTAAATGAAAAATAAAGCACAAACAGACGGTGCGTGTCTGAGCTGGCGTAGAGGGGGAAAACACCGGGGCCTGAGAGCAGATCCCTCAAATCTATAGACAATGTAGGGACAAAGATGTGAGAAGCATGAATGAACTCTAGCTAGCTTGGGTTAATTTGAATAACCTACTATAATCTGCTGAGCACCCAATTATTTATTTATAGACAGACATTTTTAATTGGGGGCATTTTATACACCTCATACATATGTAAATATTTATAATCTGTATATACATATATATATATATATACAGTACTGTGCAAAAGTCTTAGGCACATGTAAAAAACATCCATAAAGCAACGATGCTTTCAAAAATAATGAAATGAAAAGTTTCTCCATCCATATCAAAGAAATGTACTATAAAGAGCAGTCTACTGAAACGCCAATGCAGAAAACAAATAAACATCAAAGATACATTTTATATAAAAAAAGCTAGGGTGCCTAAGACTTTTGCACAGTACTGTATATACTGTATATATATATATTGATATTTTCAGAAGACATACTTCATTAAAAAACCATGCCTAAAATACATTTCAAAAAGAAAAGAAACAAAGTGACATTAAACATGCGAGCGAGGTACTGAGGCAGGACATAATACACTACTGAAAGCCTCTGGAAACTGTACGGAAATATCCATCTAAACAGGATCATTATGCAAAGGCAACAATAAACTGGTTCTGATGATAAAGAGACTGTCATATCTCTATAACCGAGCCAGAGGGCAACACGCTCTGTGACATCCATCTTCTTTAAGTAATGCCGCTCATAATAATGACACTGCACATGGTGAGAGCCAAACACACACACACATGCAAACATATTGTCATAAATACACACACACGCACGCACACTTTAACAAACACACACACACAGTATTAATATTCTCTATCTGCTTCTCACTGTCTCTCTCTCTCTCTCTCTCACACACACACACACACACACACACACAAATATCTCCCACTATTTAATACAACTGGGTAATGCCAGGGGGGAGGCAGAAGTCATAATCATGAGTGTGAGTAACAGCAGTCTGACAGGCGGATGCTGCTTCAGTGTAAATAAAGAACATGTAAATAAGTAGTCTGAATTATTCAAGCCTGAGACTAGCTCGCACATGCCGGCTGCCTTCGCCCGCTCGGTTCATGCTGGGATAATCTTGTGAGGGGAACGGACGAGGAGAAACGTCTTCCACCGGGGTGCAAACAGGTTCAGCCCAAACAAATACCAAGACGAGATTGTTGGGGTTTTTTTATACTGTGCAATGTGGCTAATTCACGCGACGTGACTGTAAATTCAGGGGATTCGCTGAAGTCATGGAGATGCGTGTTATGTGGTGTCCACAAAGCCTGTGGGTATAAGCTTAGAGGAGATATGGTGAGCTAACACAGAACAGAGCAGTGTAGGGTATGGTGTGATAAGATGAGGGAGAGAAGGGGGGAAAGGGAAGGGAAGGGAAAGGAAGGGAAATGAATGGGAAAGGGAAAGGGAAAGGGAAAGGGAATGTGAGGAAAGAAAAAAAGGAACAGAAAGGAAAGGAAAGGAAAGGAAAGGAAAGGGAAAGGGAATGAGAGGAAAGAAAAAAGGAACGGAAAGGAACGGAAAGGAACAGAAAGGAAAGGAAAGGAAAGGAAAGGAAAGGAAAGGAAAGGAAAGGAAAGGAAGCTTGTCCACTATGCAAATAGAGAAATTGTTTGAGACTGTTTGGCTAAAATGTTGGAGATGCATGTATGTGGTGTCCACGAGCCTGTGGGTATAAGCTTATAGAGGAGATATGGTGAGCTAACACAGAACAGAGCAGTATAGGGTATGGTGTGATAAGATGAGGGAGAGAAGGCAGGAAAGGGAAGGGAAGGAAGGGAAAGGAAGGGGAATGAATGGGAAAGGGAAAGGGAGAGGAAAGGGAATGAGAGGAGAGAAAAAAAAAAGGAACGGAAAGGAACAGAAAGGAAAGGAAAGGAAAGGAAAGGAAAGGAAAGGAAAGGAAAGGAAGCCAGTTGTCCACTATGTAAATAGAGAAATTGTTTGAGACTGTTTGGCTAAAATGTTGGAGATGCATGTAGGCCTATGTGGTGTCCACGAGCCTGTGGGTATAAGCTTATAGAGGAGATATGGTGGGCTAAGACAGAAGGAGAAGCATATTGGGTATGGTGTGATAAGATGTGGGAGAAAGGAAAGGAAAGGAAAGGAAAGGCAGTTGTCCACTATGTAAACAGAGAAATAGTTTTAGACTGTTTGGCTAAAATGGTGCAGAAACCCCAAATTGAACCTAAACAACTAGCCTACGGGAATCTGCCAAGCATGGTCATAAGCCTCATCTGTTGAAGATAAATTGTGAGTTATGACAGGCTTCAAGGCAGCGAGATCTGAGAGCAACAGGGAAATCATGGCACATAAAATCCTGGATCAGCACACTGGCAATTACAGGCTAACAAAATACATATCATATGACTCAACTCAAATAACCCATACTCAAAAAACACCCTCATCCCTTACCACTTCATTTGGCATCAAACAACCAAACAACAACCAACTGCTGTTTTCACACCCCTGGGTTTGCTGATTGGGCTGATCTTATTGATTGTGCTTCATTTAGGAAACATGTGGGAATAGGCCTGGTAGCTTACCAAAATTATGTGCAGCCAGTCATGTTGCTCTGCCCTATTAGCACAGTAAGCATCTGCAATAACAGTTCTCTGAGAAAACACAGCTAAACCTTGTAGCCCAAGGGGTTCACAAAAAGAAAAGCACACCGTCAGCTTTGGTGAAGCCAGTCTTATCTGAGCATCCAGCAGTTGAAACATGTCTCTCTTCTACTCGTAGATGTGATTAGTCAAAACATGTTCGACAGCAATCGCCCCTGGGAATAACATAAATATGCGGAGCCTGACAAGTTGTTCGGCTGCAGAAGAAGAAGAAGAGAAAAGGCTCAGTGCTGACCACCAGCGGTAGCAACGCGAGAAGCAACGTGAACCGCCGTGAATTGTTGATCTGATGGTTTTTGGACATTTGTCCTTGTAAACGAAAGTGCGTTTGGACGCCTTGTTTTTGAGAACTTTTTGTTTGTTTGTATTTTACCTGAATTACATGCAGTAGGGAGATAGGAGGGAACCAGCATTCAAAATGTATTTTTTTTTTCTTTTTTTTTTAAATTTAGAAATGTATCAATAATCGATTGGTTTGCTAACAGCCTTACAATTGGATAACCTTAATGGACTTGCTCTCACACTCTTAACTTGCTTTCATCTCTATAATCTAAAAAAAAAAAAATCTAAAACGATTATAGACTGAAAGGCTGTAAATTCAGCATTTCAAATTGTAAGGGAATGCTTTTACCAGTGTATGCATAGGTTATATATCTAAAGTAAAACAATAAAATAATATAAATTACTTTGTATAGCCCCATTGAAAGTGTATTTGATTTTATTGGTATTGTTTGTTTGGTAATTAGGCTACCATGAAGTTTTGTCCATTTACACTACATATAGGAATATACTTACTTTTTACTTTTATCGACCAAAATGAATGCATCATTGTGTGTGTGTGTGTGTGTGTGTGTGTGTGTGTGTGTGCATGCGTGCATGCGTGCATGCGTGTGCATCTAAAGTCAGAGACTTGTTCATGTATTCAAGAGCCAGACCAAGAAAATGCCACAATGAAGCATTGATTAAAGTGACATTTCAGTTTGGCAAGGAACAAATCTACTGTCTGATGTAATGGTAAATAAAAAGTTGGGTGAGCTCTGACCTGCAGTTGGTGATTATAGTAAGGCCACAAATTAAAATCTATTATATTTCCAGAAAAGCATTTTTTTTTTTTTTTATGTTGGTTGTGGAGTGGCATGCTGGGTGATTATTATAAAAGTGTGTAAAATGATGTTAGATCGTCATTGTTTTGTTAGATGTTGTCATTTTCAGTTGATTACATTATGTCAAGTCGTATCTAGTGAAATAAGATGCAATAGTTAGCTGGAGTTGGAAAATAAACCTGTATTTATATTGGTTATGTGCTTTGATTAATTGGACAAGTTGGTTACATGCTTCGCTCTAAGTGCATCGGGGAAATAATGCAATATGTAAAAGAGCTGAACAATTCAAATCCACTCCTACATTACAATACATTAATTCCGTACATTTGAAATGCCTGGTAAACAACATTTTAGGGTTTTACCGTCCATTACCATGATAATTGTCCTACATGCGATGAATGACGCGGCCGTTGTGTATCAACCAAGAAATTAAAATGACTCCTCTTTCATTCGTTTTTCTACCAGAGAGAGAGAGAGAGAGAGAAAGAGAAAGAGAGAGAGAGCGAGCGAGTGCTGTTGAAAAGGTAGTTTCGCGCTGCATCCTGGGTACATAACTCCATGGTGATGCAGTGAGCCTGTGTGGTAGGGGAGCCAAAGTAAGTAAACGGGGGAGGGTCAGCTAGGGGGTTTTAACGAGTTACAATGTGTGTTTCGCGGTGTTGAACGGTCAATGGTACAATGTACCAACTTCGCCGGTCGTCTTAAAGCGAAATGAGTCATTCTTGAGCCCATCAAAACCGTTGTTGCAGGGGAGAAAGCGAGAGAGAGAGAGAGAGCGAGAGAGCAAGAATGAAGAAGCCGAGCGCCCTGCTCTCTGTTGTCGGCTTGACTGGGAAATGGTAGCGTACTGTACGAGCCGCACTGGGAAGGAACATGGTCGAGAGGAGCAGCAAATTCTTGTTGATCGTCGTGGGATCCGTGTGTTTCATGCTGATTCTCTATCAGTACGTGGCCCCCGGGGTGATCAATTTCGGCTCCCCGCACGGTTATTTCACGGAGGAAGACGAGGGGGACATCTTCCCTACTCCGGACCCTCACTACGTTAAGAAATACTACTTCCCCGTCAGGGACCTGGAGAGGACGATCGATTTCCAAATCAAGGGAGAGGACGTGATTGTGTTTTTGCACATCCAGAAAACAGGGGGGACTACCTTCGGGAGGCACCTCGTCCAGAATGTCCGCCTGGAAGTCCCCTGCGACTGCAGACCGGGTCAGAAGAAATGTACCTGCTACCGGCCGAACCGCAAGGAGACCTGGCTCTTCTCCCGGTTCTCCACGGGCTGGAGCTGCGGCTTACACGCCGACTGGACCGAGCTCACCAACTGTGTGCCGGGAGTCCTCAACAAGAAGGAGAACAAGTTGAAAAATCAAAGGTAAAGGAAGAGTTTTTTCCCCCCCGAAATATGAGCCAACCCTGGTGCAGGGTTTGTGTTATTAGTAAAAACAAAAAAGTCAAATGTTCCTATCATACATTTTAGAAGATTATACCATAGCAAAACTTTTACCTATAGGCTACATAATATCCTACAGGAGTATTGTAGTGGTGCCTTAGTAGAGATAGAGATAATACACCATAAGGTACAATAAGGTCACTAAGCTCACTACTCAGTACCTACCACAGACACACTAAGTCCCTGTAGGATTATTATAGTAATATTGCAGTGATTTTTCATTTGGTTTTGTATTAGAGATAATCTCTAAACCAAAAAGCAATATCTACCTACCCTGAGTGTCTTACTTCTACTTGTTTATCTTTCTCATTTTCAAAACAGCCTTTAATGTGGTATTGTCTCTTTAGGAAACATAACTATTGTAATACTATAGTACATTTTAGAAGGATATTATACAAGCATGACAACAAAACTTACACCACAAAAAATACTTTAGTTATACCATAGGAGATAAAAATGCCACAAAGTGACATTAGGTCGCAGTGAACTCACTACCGAGTATGACACACCTCATGCAAGTCCCTACAGGATTATTATAAGATTATTAAACTGATTTATGGTTTTAGGGTGGCATTGTAGTCCAGGCTTTTTCATTTAGCCGTGAGATCAAGGGTCTGTCTCTGCACTGGGTGGGACAGTATTATGGCATGATATGAAACATACTTGTTGGAATTATTGCCAGGAAAGTCTGTCCTCCTGATAATGGACGGTAAAAGGCAACTGTTGATTGACATTGTAACACTGTACTGCCACAAATGCCATAGGAGATCAACAGTGCGTCAGACAATTGTTGATAAGTACCATTATCAGGGCGTCCTCCTACTGAATCACACAGTGCGCTTCAGCAGAATTTATTCCACACAGGGAACTGTAATACATCTAGGCAACATTTTCACTCAGTAATAATCCCACGCATTGACTGCAAGGTAGCCCGACACGGTGCGCATTCTTATTAAGTTATAACCCATTTCTACTCCACACCTCCCCATTGTTGTTGCCCACATATTGCATCCCTCTCCCAGACATATTGACGGCTGTATCAACTTCCATTTCACTGCACCCTTGTGGTTAAAGACTATGCTTGTTGAATGGTTTAGGTGTCTTTGTATGGCCTAAGCTTGTTCAATATTTTATTTTGGCGATGGACGATCGATAGGACAAAAAGGGCTTGGAAATATGAGGGAATTTAGAGAAAGAAAAGACGCGTTTTCCCCCCTCTGCCCATCTGTCTGGCAGAGATGTCAGTCGGGCTGCTCTGCTCCCCATAGCTGCTCAAACAGGGGATCAGAGCTGCAGCCTGGGCAGGGCTGGGCTGGGGGGGGAAGAGGGGACCCTGCAGGGGTTTGGCTCCGCTCTAATCCGGGTGATTATTACTGCTGGGACATACAGACACACACACACACACACACACACACTGCTAGCGCTGGTATTTGCTGCTGGCGTCTGTCCCAGCTCCCGTGGTTTCCCCCGGTCAGAGGTGATAACGTGTCCGACCATTCTGCATGGCGAGCTGAGATATCTCAGTGGAAACAGGATAGACGGCCTTTCATCACTTTATAAACACCGTTTATAAGCCTAAACTGTGTGTGTGTGTGTGTGTGTGTGCGTGTGTACCTGAGGAAGACACAGGAACAGGAAGAGACAGGAAGGCAGAGTGGGAGAGAAAGGTCTAGGTATGTCTGCGTGGGTGTGAGCGCGGCGGAGAGGATCTTTTGCCTCTGGTATAATCGACTATCCTATCGCTCCTGACAGGAGAAACAAGGGACTATAAGCTTAATAGCACCCTGAAGAAAAACAATGCTGCTCCATATTACAGACAGCTCCACTTCCAAGGAGAAGAGAAGTGAATCGCTGCGCTGAAGAGCTCTGAAGAGAGACTGGAAGCGCTGTCTCCATGTCTCTCTCTCGCTCTCTGTTGTCGTTTCTCTCTTTTGGTCTCCCTGCCTGTTGTTCTCTCTGTCTCTGCGTCTGTCTCCCGCTCTTTCTGTCTGTCCCTCGCTTGTTTAGGGACATTTGTGTTCCAGGCCAGTAGCAGTGGTTGTGAGGCCGGGGAGAGAGATCATCTGTGTTTACAGAGCGGTGGTGTGGGATATCTCGGTGCAGTGTGCTACGTATGGGTTTCAGTTCAGTTCTGTGTACTGTCGGTGTGGTGGAGATGGTTTGAAGATCAGTCTTCAGCCCCAGCCAGCGGTGAGGAAGATTTACGGGCCTGACAAACAACTGAGCTGTTCACTTAGTGGAGGAAGCGGTTTGGAGCTGTGCTGTTAACTCAAGAAACTATGAGACAGAGAAAGCGAAAATGGTCTATCTAGAAATCTTTGGCCACGCAGCAGCAGCGGTTCTAGTGACGACATCTCACTGTAGCTGTTTCCTCCCAACTGTCAAGTGGATTTTACACAAACGTCTGAAATGTTGCAAAAAATAAGATGAGAATTAGGCCCGTTTCCATCAGCTGGGTTGAAGCGAATAAATGGGCTTCTTGGATGTCAGAAGAACACATCCACAACAAAAATGGAAAGAGTCACGAATAGATCAGTGAAGTGATTAGTGAAGAATTGATTAGATCTCGTTGCTCTTTAGTGTCAGCTAATGTTGTCCATATTTCATGCTTTTATCTGAAGTTGAAAACAAAGAAATGCACCTATATTGATATTCTAATACACAATCTAATGGCCATATAACCTCAACAGGCACCTTCTAAATGGGAGAGACAGCCGTATGACATTTCTGGGAGGTTGTGATAGTCAGACATTTTACAGATTTCAGAATGTTCAAAGCCACTTTTGAACTGTTATGCAATGATGCTGTAACATGCAATGATGCTGTACCATTCATCAGGCCCTTCATGCCAAGTCTGTGTCATTATTTATTCGTCAGATGTGTTTCCATCACTGTTTATTTTATAATTTCTTCATGAACAAATAATGTTTCCGCTTCAAGTGAGCATAAAATCATCGACATGGCTTTTCGATACTGTGATATAGAGGACATTTATTGAATAATGCTTTCCTAATTCAGCACATCAGAATTTGTTAAAAAAAAAAACTTGGTTGGAAAGTCAGCTTATGGTAGGAATGGGAGCATTGTTTTGGGGAGCGCAGCTCGGGACGCGGTGGGGGTTTGAGATGGAGAGACGCAAAGATGAAGGCACAGTTCAGTACTCAGACAAATGTGTCAGAATCAGAGGAAGGCACATTAAGTCGGAGAGAGAGGGAGTGAGATGAATGATTAGTAACAGGAAAGACAGATTTGTCTTTGATCAGTGATTGAGATGAACAGCGGCGGGGTTGGAGAATGGAACACACACACACACACACACACACACACACACACACACACAGAAGAGCGCCAGTCGGAATAGCGTTGTCATTTTCCATCTCTTATATCAGTTTTAATGTTCTTCACTGATCCCCTGGGACATACTGGGACTAATACACACACACACACACGCATACACATACACACACGCTCATGCACACTGTAACTAATGAGTGTGTGAAACTAACAGACACAGACCCTGACGTAAGGCCTTTTAGATATGAGGCCTCTAATTGGTTAAGGAGATGCCTATCACTTTACTCAAATTAGAGCCACACTTTCAGATGGGGGATACCATCTGTCCTGTGTATGTGTGTGTATGTGTGTGTGTGTGTGTGTGCATATGTGTCTAGCGTGTGTGTGTGTGTGTGCCTGTTTTTAATCCCAGTGTGTCATAGAGCGTCTTAGTAAGCGAAGTGAAGTGATGGGGCTAATTTTACCGCCTCTATCTCGGCCCTCTCAAATCACTCCCTATTTTCTCTCACTCTCTCTGTCTCTCTCTCTCCCGCCTCCTCTTCATCCTCTCTGCTTGCCTCTAAAACACTTTCCCTCCCTCTCCTTCCATCCCTCCCTCCCTCCTTCCCTCTATGATGGTGTCATTCTCTAATCAAACAGCAGGCTTGCTTTCCGCTTGGTGGCTTTATGGCCGGGGGGCTCTCTCTCTCTCTCTCTTTTTCTCTTTTCCTCTCTCTTCTTTCTCCTCTCTCCATCTCTCCCTCCCCGTCTTTACTTCTCTCCCTCGCCATCCCTCTGTCTCTCTCTCTTTTTCCCTCCCCTCTCTCTCTCTCTTTCTATCTCCCTCTCCTTCTCCCTCCGAGCGTGACTACTGCATTAGAGGAAATGTCTTTTCATGGAAGATTTGCTGCAATTTCCAAAATGGCTGCTTTGCCTAATGGACAACTGCCTTGGTTCTAATGAATGATTACATGTGCGAGTATGAGGGGAGAGGAGGAAGGCGGGGGCGGGAAGGAGGGAGGGAAGAGGAGATGGAGGCGATGATGGGTAAGAAGAGGGAGAGGAAAGGATGAGAGGATGAGTGTGGGACAAGAGAAGGCCCGTCAGGGTATGATTGAAAAGATGGAGGGGTGAAAACGTTTAGTTTCATTGCTGGGGAGGGGAGTGTGTGGAGGGGGGGTAGTCAATTAGCACGGTTGTCAAGCTCTGGGCATTACTCTTCTTTCAATAGGTCTGTTTCAGATTCACAGCACAAATCACAGCACTCTAAGATGGCTGTGTGTTAGTGTGTGTGTGTGTGTGTGTGGTGTGAGAGTGGAAGCGTGTGCATGTGGTGGCCCAGCATGGGACCATCAGCCAGCCAGCTGAACTTTAGGAAGCTGCAGAGGCAGTCCTGGCTGGCTGACATACCGCACATGCTATTTGTGTGTGTGTGTGTGTGTGTATCTTTACGTGGATGCGCGTGCGTGCCCATGCGTGGTGGTAGGCTGTGTGTAGCCAGGCAGGTCGGTGTTAATCCAATCAGATTAGCCGGGTTTAAGCGCTGGCGGCCAGGCGCTCCAAAGCCGGTTAGGTTCCCTCATCCCGGCTGTGGCTGCACCACGTTCCAGCATTCCCAATAACATTCCCACATGCTTCCAGCCAGTTATTCCCTACCTGCTTACCTGGTTCCAATCCCCTTCACTTACGGGACAAGCCTGCTTGTCTTACTGGAAAGCAGGCTCTCTAATTGGTTTTGACTAGTTGAGACTAGTATTGCCTCGCCCTGTGAGGAATGAGCATATGCTCCACCTAACCTCAGCCTACCCACCTTTGTATGTGTGGAATAGTTTGCCCACTTTTTTAGTCTGATATAAATCTTTTTGATTTATAGTCATAGTATACATCATAGTAAGTTATGAAGATAAGAAAGAAAAACATAAATTAATGATTTCTGGAAAAAAATGATGTTACTTTTTCATTACCACTGCATTCCTCTATGTATACTCTCATAAACAGCAGGTAGTACTTGCAGTAGAATTATAGAATTGATTTTAAGATAGATTACTGATCATCTTCCAGGCTCATGTTGGATTAGCACCTAGCCACATCTCTGACCTTTTAATACCATACGAGCCAAATCGCAGCCTGAGATCCTCGGGAAGGGCACTCTAGCTCTCCGAAAAACACACTTTTATAAACTTGCTTATACATAGTTTTTGTGTTTTAGTTTTCCTTCTCTGTAGCTCTATGAAGCACTTTGTAGCTTTGATTAATAAACTGCTTTATATATAAAGTTTATTATCATATGATTGTGAGAGCCTTCCGTTGATGTATTTCTCACCCAAACGATAATCTAACTCTAATTTTAACCTTAACCTCAACCACAAGCCAATCAGTCAACAATAAATAATGAGGTCCGGTAAGTGGTCCTCACAAGGGGCCTCTCTTCCAGGCTTTCTATTCTAGCGAGGGATGTTACACCTCGCAATACAGTAAACATAGTCCACTCACACATAATCTCACACATGAAAGGGCGAGATATCTTTCCTATGTGTTTGCTCCCCCAGTAGCTTGAGGCTAGTGTTGACAGGCCTCTCCAAGCTACACCGCTACTCCCTCTTGACTACAAGAGTTCAACTCGGGTTCAGCCTCAGGTCGACGTGACCCGTAACTCAGCCTAACTCCCCGAACTCCTGGCTTCGGCCCAAAAGGAAATGTTGATGCTTTAGTTCACTCTGCTACACACAGCACTTTACTTTACTTTAACACAGCGCTTCACTTCAACTCCTTGTCACGTTTACTTTCTGCAGCCATTTTGCAGAATTCGAAAAATGGCTGAATTCGATCAGGGATGCAAAATGGTCTGAGTGAAACCAAACTGTTGCTAGTGAGAAAATGCTGTACCTGCATATAGGGAGGTATGTTTTAGCACAGGAGGCTCAGTGTTATAACTGATTGACTGGGGGAAAAAATGAAAAATGAAAGAGTGCTATGTCAGAAATATGAATCTGTATGATCAAGTTGAATTGAGGCCATTGACATCATTGATTCAGCCCAGCCATTTCGCCTCAGTGTGCTCTACAGACAGACGATGAGCAGAGGAGGCCTCTCGAGTGCCGAGCGTCTCTCTTGGTGGTCTGTGGAGGGTTGTCTTCGGTCTGCCTGCAAGCCTTCAATATTGATTAGCCGTTATGGATCGGCGAGGGTTTTTCATTGATTGATAAAAGTTGAATGACACCGATGTGGAGCAAAGCCTTTCCAGACTGATCCAGCTGTACACAACAAAGAGGACAGACAGAGAGAGGGCAGGAAAGAAAAGCAAGAGTGATGTGTTTCTTAATCATTACACAGCCTCTGCGACTCTGTGTGTCACTCTGTCTCTTCCACCCTCTGCTGCCGACTGTCAAATGTCATTCCCCCCCACCAAAGTGATTCTTCAGCCATGAGGACAAATAGCCGTGCGGTGAATGATTAGCGGACATTTCTATGGCTGGTAATGAGGGGCGCTACGCTACAGCGGCTCCGCCAACAGGATTACTGCCTATTGATTAGCCTAGCCTAGCATTAGCCTGGCTAGCCAAAAGCGACCGACTGATTAGCGGGCATTTCTATGGTGGTTAATGAGTGGCGCTATGGAATGCTACGGCGTGCTAGCCATGAGAATGGGATTACAGGCTATTAATCAGACAAGGGGTTAGCCGTAGTCATTAGCCGGGCCCCTCGGCAAAGTCAGTGCGTCTGCGGCTGATCCTAGTTCCTGGTTTCTAAATTGGGTTCGGCCTTGTCTCTGTCGCCCCGTCTCTTTGCCGTCTCTTGCTAGATACTGGCCCTGAGAGCCTCTGACAGTCTCTCTGTTAGTCCCCCCCCCCCACGGCGCCCCATTCTTTGGTGGCTCTGCTTGTCTTTTCCCTCCCTCCTTCCCTCCGCTTTCCTGAGATAGAGAGGGACAGAGACAGAGAGAGATCCCCAGGGACTGTTCTCCTCTGCATCCATTAACTGCACTGTCTTTTCACGTCCCTGGATGTGACAAGTCCAGACAGGATGTGACCCGGGAGCTTCCCCTCATCTCTAGTCTGAGCTCGTCTCATTTATTTGTAAACAAACAAATAAATAAATGCATCCATTTTCTGAGTGTGTGTGTTTATGAATAAGTAAATCTATTCATGAATTCACTGTGTGTCTGTGAGAGTGAGCGTGTTTGTATGTGTGTGAGCGAGAGATGGCCAAAGGAGGCATGTGAACGGAGAGGAGAGGCTGACAAGCGTGTTAATTGAATTGTGGGAAAAATGCAAATCCCAGACTGCCTCTTTGAATTAGGGGGAGGAGTTTTAACTGATTGGGACTGTCTCTCCTTTGGGCACACACACACACACAGTAGGCTAACTTTTACCAAATCCCCAAAAGAGAATGAATGATAGCGTTGTCTCTGTATCCTTCCCTGCCTTGCCCTCTCTTTTTCCCATCATTCCTCTCCGTTTTTCTGCCCATCATTCCATCCCAAGACTTCAATCTTTTGTGTGTGTGTGTGTGTGCATATGTGTGTGTGTGTGTGTGTGTGCATGTCAAGAGTCCCACCAGGAGAGCTATAAACTGCTGATGCCATTCATGGAAAGACAGAGTGAAGGAAAAAGAGAGATTCCTCTTTCTGCTACACTTGCTTTGTCTGCTTTGCTCTAGGGCAGAGCTGTAGATCACCAAAGTTGTTCTTTTTGAAGCTGTACATGCTGTGTCTGTGTGTCTGTGTGTGTCTGTGTGTGTGTGTGTGTGTGTGTGTCCCTTGCCTACATTTGTGCATTCAAGCAAGGACTGCATATCCGTTTGACCTGTGCGATCTGTGTTCACATGTCCATCGGGTGATTTTGTGTGTGTGTGTGTGTGTGTGTATACGCCTGGTCTTCTCACTGACTTCACTTAAACAACACAGGGCAATCCTGTCACTGTAGGTTACATTGCTATCTCCTCCTCTCTTTCTCACACCACACACACACACACATCACACCAACGCCCCCCTCAAGCTCTTTTTCGGAAGAGTTCTCAGTCAACTGCCCTGGTTAAACAAGGGTTAAATAAATACGTCACCTCATCTGGAAATCTCGACATGGGCCAATGCCGAGTCGAACTCAACGGGTAAAAAGTGGGACAGGCCTCTCCAGTAACCGCCGTGCAGAGCTATTGAGCGGGCGGCGGAGCGAGGGAGCGTTACCCTGGTGAATAAAGGTCGGTGTTAAAGCTAATCCAGTTATACTATTCTTAGTGTCTCTTCACCTCTTTGTCTCTCGTTGCTCCGCCTCCTCCTCCTCCTCTCGCCGCGCACGGCCGTGTGGATCTGGGGCAGGAGTATATAGGTTTCACCTTGTCTCGCTCTCGCTCTCTTTCATTTCATTTTCCTCCGTCTCTGTTTTCTCTCCCTGATGATCATCTCCACTCTCTCCCCTCCTCCCGCCCGCCCCCCCCCCTCTCTCTCTCTCTTGTGTCGCCCTCCATTCCCTCTCTCACTTCTCTCTTTTCACTCCATCAAAAAAAGTTTCACTTCTTCATCCCCCACCACCATCCTGTCGTTTTGGGTTCCCAGCGCGTGTCAGCTTCCTCCAGAGAGAGGAAGTGATGCGTCAGGAAGTGCTTTTATCCGCCAGTGATCTGATCTGATGTGAGATTGAGATAAACACGGGAGGAGCGTGGTGTTCTCTCTCTGTCTCTCTCTCTCTCTCTGTCTCTCTCTCTTTTCCACCCTGGAGAGCTGTAAGCTGGAGAAGCCCTCGTTTTCTATCTCTCTGACTGCTTTGTGCTTCATGTGCACAAACAGAAAAATCTGGTGAGGGGTGTTGGATGGGGGGGGGATGCTAAATTACAAAGGGAATAGAGAGTGGATGTTAGGGATTCCTCATAAAATTGAGTTCAACTCTCCCACAAAAAAAATCAACAGCGGAACCTCATAAGAAAGGTTTAGGTGGGAAGGTACACCAGGGGTTAAACAGTCCGTCCTGTAGCAGAAGAGTCACAGGTTCGATCTCCAGTCTCATGATTTCTATCAAAGTGTCCTTGAGCAAGACGCTGAATCCCTACCTGTTCCCTTTTTGTAAGTCACTCTAGACAAGGGCGTCAACTAAATGCTGAAAATGTAGGGGAACAAAAAAAAAAAAAAAACACAGTGTGAGTTTAATACGGAGGTTGAACAGAACTCCCAGGACCGCACAAACAACCTTCAGCAGCAAAGACGATGCTATTAGATCTCTGTTGTGACATTCAGAAAACTTGTACATGAAAAATATGCGAAATATATCAATATTTCAGATTTTGCCTTGGGTGTTCCTTACAAACATGTAGGTTGGCTGTGTAGAGTTTAATAGAGAGGGAAAACCCATTTCCTACTAAAGCTGCACAACTTGCAGCAGTCAATGTAGCGTTTACAATCTGAAAAGCCTCTCTGTGTTATTGTAGATACACATGGAGAGGCAGGGCTGATGCACATTCATCGACTGCTCATACATTTCCACCCAAGGCACATATTTTCAGATCACCAGTCAACCAAATCTGAACGTCTATCTTGTAGGGAGAAAGTCCTTCAACCAGGTGATGCAGGTTCAATCCCCCGTGTCGACAAGTATCTGCCCTGCTGAAGTGTCTTTGAGCAAGACAGTGAATCCCTACAGGCTTCAGTGGTGTAGCTGAGCCTGACCTCTGACCTCACTGTGGATATACAGCATCTGAAATTAACACCAATCATGCGCCCAAATGGTGGTGAAATTTGTCTTTGGCGGATAAATCAATAAGGATCACCCGCCACACTGGCCGCTGACTTTTTCAGACGATGACATTTGGATGCTTCACTTATATTCAGTGTTTGATTTTTGCCTCGTCTCAAACTTTGTTTCTGCTGACTACTGTACACTCTCTCAGATCATGAGCCAATCAAATCACAGCAAAGCAATGGCTCTGTATCAAACAGGCTTCTGATTGGCTACCTGTTACGCTGCTCTACACAAAGCGGTGGCATCTAAATTTCTGTTTCTCTGCTGCTAATAGGCATGGAGACTGGCGAGTTCTGTGGTGCCTCAGAGGCTAGAGGAGCGGGTTTGTGCCTAGAAGGTTGCTGGTTTGAATGGAACGGCTCTAAAATTCTGGCTGGGGGAAATTGAACAGCTACTGCCAAGGAGCCCTTGACCAAGGCACTTAAACTCCAATTGCTGCTCATTGGCACAGTAGAAGACTGTGGGCGTACTGGGCAGCTCCTAGATGTGAGTGTGTCAAAGTGTGTGAAGCGAGGCGTGCTCAGTCAATCTTTCCTTGGTACATTTTCTAAAATATTTAACATTAAACCTTTATTTAACCAGGCATGTCAATTAATAACAAATCCTTATTTACAGTGATGGCCTGGCAAGAGGCAAAATGCATTTAATTGGGGAGAAGGGGAGAAAATAAATAAATAAACAATAAAAGAATAAAATAGTAGTAAACTTAACAATATATATAAATAAAAGGGAGACAAGATAAGAAGGCTAGTCGTTTGCAGAAGGCAACAGAAAACGCAATAAAAACAGTAATGGAACAAGAAAAAGGACGCCACTAAAAAGCAATTAAAACGTGGCAAAAAACCTACAACAGCACTGGCGGAGAAATAAAGGCAAAAAAACCCAAACTATATCCCCCAAGCAATCCTTGGGATTGTGTGTATCCACAGCGATAAAGGAAGCATAGTAGAGGCATTTGAGGCACATGAAACCCTAAACCTCCAGGCCGTCCCTGTAGGCCAGTAGGCCTGTTCCAGAAAGATGTCACTCAGTCATGACGCGGTTTATTTCCTGCTTGCGTGTTGCTGGCCTTTTGCATGCTGAACGCCGCGATGCAAACGCTCTCATGCGAGGATGCAGAGCACGCTCTCTTTCTCTCACTCTCTCTCTGTCGCATACATACTGTCTCTGTCCCTCTCTCGCTCTATGGATGTTGACGTTCTTCCGTTTTGAATATATACACCCCCACATTTTCTCTTCCTCTTTCTCTGTCTCCCTCCCACCCACCCTTCCTTCCTCTACCCTTTCTCTCTCTCTCTCTCTCTGCTGTCTTTTGTCCGACGTCCCTTCACGCTTGACCAGCCTTGCTGTGACTCTTGACTTCAAAGAGCTACTTCATTCATCAGTCACTCATCAGAGAGAGAGGGCCATTCAGCACTTCGCTAAAAGAGAGGGAGGGGACGAGGGGAGAGTGTATAAAAAAGAGGGGAACGAGTGTATGAAAAGAGGGCACGAGAGAGAAAGAGGATCCGCTCTTGACCGCGGGGAACCTCGGGAGTCACAAAAGCAAAAAGGGGACACACTCCCACACGTCTACACACACAGAGTCACTCTCACACTCACACACTCTCTTTTTTTTTTGTCCTATTGGGTGTGTGCAGATGCCGCATATGTGATCCCTTCCTCCTTGTTCTGTTTATCCTACCTCTTTCTTTCTCGTCTCTCCTTCATTCTTTTCTCTGGAGCAGACAGTACAAAGGGGTGTTGAGGCCTGTTCCTTCCCCTAATCCCTCACTGCACCTGGGGTGTGTGTGTGTGTGTCTGTGTGTGTGTGTGTGTGTGTGTTTTTTTTTCCATATATCTGTCTTTCTACTACACTGCAGCCTCTCTCCGATATTTCCCAATCTCTCCTTCTGTATTTTCATCGCCCTCGTGCTCACTGACATTCTCCCTCTTTTTTTTTTTTCATTCCTCTTTATTTTGAGGTGGCTGGAGAGCTAGTTTTCAGGTCAGTGGGAATTGCTATTGCTTCCCCTCTCAGCTGGAGTCTGATGCACACTCAAATGCACACACACGCTACAGATACAGCACACAGAGGGAGGGAGAAAAAAACACACACAAACACACAAACACACACCTTTTTGTTTGTCTCTCTCCATGTTTGGGTGAGTGGCCTTATACATAGGCTGTGGTTGCCTAGTCTTGCCTGTCCGTGGCTGTCTAACTTGTCGTGTGCATGTCGGTTTGCCTGATTGCTCCTTCTTTTCATCCTTCTTTTGTCTCCTCTCATCTGTTCATCCTCCCATCATCCCCTTATTTATTTGCTTTTCTCTTCCAAGTCATAAGTCATAACTGGAAGCCAGTCACGCTCATTGGCTCTGTGTGCCGCTTGCCTAAGTCTGTTTTTGCGGTTGTGTACCTTCAGTATGAAAGGTAGGAAATTTCTTTTATGACTCACCTTGAGTGTGTGTGTGCGCGAGTGTGGGTGTGTGTGTGTGCGTGGGTGTGTGCATGTATGCGACCGCGTTCCCATGTTAACCTTTCTTGCTCAACAAGCAGGTTTGACATGTATCTAACTGTGATTTTATGTAAGTACAGGTGTCATGATGTGTCCCTGCTCAAGTCAGAAACGTGGATTTCTTAAGTGTAACGATTCTTATTCTTGTTGCTCAGTTCTTATTGGAAAGGATAAGAACTGATAATGGGTAAGAGGAAATTTGAAGGAAGTCTGAAAAAGTGCTGTCATTTTGACTTTAGTTACCCACCATCCTTTAGAAAGGACTATAACATGTTTAAATGATGTGCTCTCAGTCACTTTGTAGCAGGTATCACTTCATCTCAAATGGCAGATATCGCATTTTTGGAATGAAATTGGCCTCAAATTCACCTCTTGAGTGGCGGAGAGGAGGGTGCAACAGAGTTGAGACAGACAAAAAGACATTGAACACTAATGCTTAATTTATTACTTGAACGTTAACGGTGGTCGCAGAGTGGTAAATCAAAGATAAGGGACGCAAAATTAGACATTAGTATAGAAATGGTTCCCACACACAAACACACACACACAGCGAGAGAGAGAGAGTAGGTGTGGAGGCCAGCATCAGTCACAGGTCTTAATAAAGCAGTGGAGGTGTGGAGCAGTTAATGGAACACCTATTCATGCTATTATAATTTATCAGTTATTCTGATTGCAAGGGTGAGAAAGTGTGTGTGTGTCTTTCCATGTGTGCAAAGAATCTATATTCGTTTGAAAGGCCTAGCGAGCGATCAGTGTGGGTATTGTGTGTGTGCGCACACGCGGCCCTATGTGGTGAGTCAGTCAAGTTCTTGTAAGCCTCCAAGCTGAGCGAGAGGCCTGCCTCAACATGCCTCGACTACACACACACACACATACGTTCACGCATTAACTTTACCACAGGAGAGCAAGAGGAAGAGAGATGGAGAGAGAGCTTAATAAATCCACCATGGAGAAGTAAAGGGGGGGGGGGGGGAGAGATAATTGCGCAAAAGTAGACGGACAGAGAAAAGCGGGAGGTGAATGGAGCGATAGAGCGAGCAGTTGGAGGTAAAGAGAATGAAAAGGGGGGAGAGTTGGAGTAGAAAGGAGGAAAAACAGAGGGCAGGAAGGTGAGGGAAAGTGTCTCCTCTTCTCTCTCCCCCCCCTCCCCCGATGGAATGTTAATCAGCGTAAAGAGGTCAGCCCTTTTGGCTGTGGCGTTAGTGTGTGTGTGTGTGAGTCAGGGTGAAAAGGTCGCAGTGGGCGCTCTGGCCTTTTTGGAGCCTTGTCTGAAGTGCTTGGAGCGAGAGCAACTACACACAGGAGTTTATTACAATGTCCATTACAACTTTCTTTACAATATACTCCCATCCACAGAATTTAGAGAATCAGTTCTTTTATGTGTCAGTCTTGACAGCATTATCTCTACAACAGCATAGTGTATGAAGAGTTTACAGTTTTGAGGAAAAATAATTACCTCTCTGAAATATAGAGGATCTGTAAAAGTGTTATCATTTGGTCAACCAAGGACTTCGGGTACCTGCTTAGCTTTAAAAAGTTGTTTTCACTTTGTTCTATCAATTGTTTCGTAAGAGTATGTGTCAGCTTCTGGTGAATTTCTCATTTTAGAACAAAGCTTTTTCTTGCAGTCATTACGACATCCATATCCAGTGTTTTTTTTCCACTGATTTCAGAGAGGGTTAGCAAATGATGCTGCCAGTGGACTGGCTTCAGCAGGCAGAGACAGAGGGCTGCACATCATATAACTAAAGGATTAAAATGCGTTATCCATGGAAAAGATATAAAATATTTCATATTTTCATTAAAGTGAAATCCTAAGGGTATTGAGCAGCAATAACCTGAGGATTAGAGAATAGGGCACTAACAAAAAAAATATCATTGATTTTATTTCTTCTGAATATTGCACATTGGCATGAACTGCATTGCATTTGGACACAGTTTTTCTGCACTTCTAAATTAAATTTTCACTGCTTAAAAAATAATGATACACAATATAAAAATGTATGTGCTGTCTGAGAGGGTAATGCTTAGGATTTGCTTGGTTTAAATAAAATGAAAAGCTTTTCTGCAACATGCATCTTCATTTATTGGCCAGAGGATTCTGCACAGCACCAAATTAACTTGTGTAGGAAGCTGTCAGAAATGCCTTTCTCTCCAATAAAATATTACAGCCTCTGGTGATTTGTAAATTGCTGTCGTCAATATTGCAATTTTGATTCATATTTTTTTCACAATTAATTGTGCAGAAGCAGGCTTGCGACTGGAAGGTTGCAGTTACGAGAGTCCGTAAGCCAATAAAGTTGTCTTTCTAAAGTTCTCTCCCAAGCTGTTTTCTGTATTCAGCATGGCGGTCGCTGTGGCTCTTCAGAATAGGAGAAACACAGGTTAAGCACTGAACTCTCATACTAAGCGGAGCAGAGTGACCCGGCTCTCAACCCTGATCTTGACCAGAGCCGTCTCTTTTTTTGGGGTCGACTTACCCGGGTCGACCTTTTCACACCGACTTATTTCACACATTTCACCCTGACTGGCGAATTTCTTGGGTCACTAGTCCGGTGTGAAAGGAGTACGGGTTTGTGTTGGTCATCCTATCTGAGTCTAAGGTCATTTTCCCACCTAAATCATTTAGTTTAGCAGTTCTTTTAAATCATGGAAGTGTTTTTTCCCCTGATCAGTTTGTTTGGCCATATGGGAAAATGGCAATTGCACTTGGGACCAAAACAATCAGAGCAAGACCCTGTTGAGGTGAGGGGGGCGGTGTCAGTGTCTCTTCATACAAACCCCCGGAGTGAGAATCCTCTGGAGTGAGACTGTGATCTAGCCCGACTACAGGAAGCACTGCACATTATGGGTTAAACACGACAGTTTAATATCACAGTAACGTTTTCAGAAAACGTTCACGGTTGTTTAACTTGCAGGAGAGTCGGCAGCATCCCAGCATTTGTACAAACTGCTTTGTAAAACCGAGAAATTAAATAAAAAGGGATCAGTTAATTATTCAGAATCTCTTTCCATAAACAGTGGGATAATCCTTTGTCATACATTAGGACCACAACAGGCACAATTTCCACACAGAGTTTGATAACCAATGCAATGATCCACAGACGAAGCTGATGCTCATGCACCATGTTTGTTTAGTCTCCAAATTTATGACTAACAGGGAATGACTCCTCCCACATGGCTTCAGTTAATAAATTATGGTTTGCTTAAAGTTTTGCTGTGGGAAGTGTATGTGTGTGCTCCCAACCTTTCCCCCAAGCTCCATTGCAGCCATGGGGCATCAGACATTGCCCTCAAACATCCAGGGAATGGATGAAATCATTGCTTTGAAATCAATGAAAGCTGCTCCGCTGCCCGGGACGTGTCCCGTCCGATGGAAGCGTCCAAGCTCAAATATCGCTGAGGTTCAATTCTCTTAAGGCTGATGCACACGTCCACTCTCATACGGTGCGTTGAAATAATGAGAAATAAAGTTGGTGTTGGTGGTTTTGTGGCAGACAAAATAAATAAAATGAATGGTAATCCTTATAGACTATGATGCTCAGTTAAAAAAAAAAGCCCTGTACAATTTTCAAAGTGACAAATTGCAACCTGCTACACACCTGTCTGCCTGTATTTTATGGCTGTTTTGTAGTTTGTTTCAGCTCAGCTTTTGTTTACATTTATGCACATTGTGGAAAAAACACCAAAGCTATACTTAGTCAAATTGATGACTACAGCCACTTTACTCCTGTGCTCCTCTTTCGAAACGATGCGCACCGTGGAGCCGGCAGAACGTCACGGTGACGCGGCGCTGATGGCAAAGTGTTCGCCGTTGGAATTTTAGGGTTAGGGAGGACGTGTAGAAACTTAATAAGCGAGGGGGAAAACAGCTTAATAAGCAGCCTGCCTCACCCCAAACCTCTCCGCTATCTCCTTCTTGACTCCATGCCTCCCAGTCTCGCTGAATTGAGGCCAGGACGTGTTGTTCCCTGCCTCTGTATCCGCCGATCTGTGTCACCGCGTGCTTGGGTGTGTGTGTCTGCGTGTGTGTGTGAGTTTGATCGGAACATTGCATTTTAATGTGTTAATACATATGTATGACCATACACACGTTAGCCGTCAGGTTTGCCACATCTCTTTTGATTAATTTAACTTTGAGGTGAAAGTAAAGTGACTCTGACACTTGCTCGCTCGCTCGCAGGTGCGCGCGCTCACCCAAAACTACTACTACACACACACACACACACACACACACACAGAGTTTGTCACAGTGCTGACTGTTGTGGATAGCCGGAATGGGATGTGGTCCCTGTGGAATGAGAGATGTTATCTCTGTCTCCTCCTCCTCTCTCTCTCTCTCTCTTCCCCTCCCTGTCTTTCTCTCTTTCTCACTCTCTCTCCATTCCTTACCTTTGCTCAGTCTGTTATCTCTTCATCTCTCTTATCTCTTCATCCTTCTCTCTCTCTCTCTTTCTCTTTCTCTTTCTGTCTCTCTCTCTCCTTCTCTCCCAGACAAGAAGCAGAAGCAGACAGCTGACATCAGGCTTATTTCGGGCACTAGCACACTCACTCTCTCTCTCTCTCTCTCTCTCTCTCTCTCTCTCTCTCTCTCTCTTTGTCACTTTCTTTCTCACTTTCTTTCCATCCTTCTGTTTGGCTCCATTTACCTCCCTGTGAACGTACTTGGTTGCAAGTGCATATCCTTATGTTACTCTGTATGTGTGTGTGTGTGTGTGTGTGTGTGTGTGTGTGTGTCAGTGCTGGCATGGGTTCTGAAGCTTGGCCTCCACCAAGGGAGAGAGAGAGAGAGTGAGAGAGAAAGAGAGAGAGCAAGATCTGGAAGAAGACAAAAGAAGCTGGGAATAACTCCTCTCCTACTTCTCCCCACGGACCTGTCTGTCTCTCTACCTGTCCATCTGGTCGGCTGCCCCAGGGAGGGGATTTTTCAGCGTGCGTGTGTGTGTGTGTGTGTGTGTGTGTGTGAGTGTGTGCTCCCCCAGAATGTCAGCCTCTTTGAACACACATCTCTCATTCATTTATAATGAGGTGTCAGGCCTTCCCGTCCCCCTGGTCGTACACATTCCCTGCTTTTAGCATGCTGTCTCTGTCGGTTATGACTACCTGTGCTTATGCCAGTCTACCCGTCTGTCTCTCTCTCTAGCCAGTTTATACGCCCGTCTTCCTGTCACTACCTGTCTGTTCCCGGGCCTACCTGTCACTCCTTCTGTCAAATAAATAGGTCGGCCACCTATCAGTTTGTGACGGTCTTCCTTCCTGTCTGCCTACGTGTCTCTGCGGCAGTCAGTCAGTCGGTCTCTGTGTTCGTTTTTTCCTACTTGTCAGTCTGTCAAATTAATTCTTCTGCCTCCCTTAAATGAGCCAAAGAGTGACATTTTGAGCTATTGATCTCAGACCATGTCATTGCTTTGGGATTCTACATGGTTGCCTAATGTTTACACAGTGTCACTCTGTTGTTAGGACATGTTGTGTCGCCCCCGTGTCAATGCAACTCATTATTTACCTCTCTTTCTCTCTCTCTCTCTTTCTCTCTCTCTCTTTTTTTTTATGACCTTCCCGTCCTCCACAACGGTGCCTCCACTGGAACAGGTAAGACCTTGCATTTGACCTAGCTCTTTTTGTGTGTGTGTGTGTGTGTGTGTGTGTGTGTGCGCGTGTGCGTAAGTGTGTGTTTAATTCACTTCTGTTGTCACAGGCGTTTAAATGGTGCAGCTTTGTTAATCAAACAATTTGCAGTGTCCTTGTGGCTTTGACTCTGAGAGTCTCACACACAACAATTTGCAGTGTCCTTGTGGCTTTGACTCTGAGAGTCTCACACACAATTACAATCTTAGTTCGCAGACACACACACACACAGACTCGCCCTGTCCTCTCACTTCTCATGCTGGTGTTGATTTACTAAGCCAGTTAAATGTTAACTCAACTTTGAAGGTCTGAAGGTCTTTGTGTCTGCATTTGTTCTCTCAAACTGTGTGTTTGCGTGTGTGTGTGTTTGTGTGTGTGTGTGTTATCCCCTGTCGGGATATTTCTGCTATCCCAGATGGGATTGGCCTTTTCCTTCCTTCCACACATGGAGCCCATGGGACTTGTTTGTGTGATTTCTGTATACGTCCATATGTGTGTGTGTGTGTGTGTGTGTCATCACCTGCAGGATGTTGTTTTCCCTGAGCTGTCTCCTGTGATCTCTCCCGCCTCTGAAGCGCCTCTCCTCTAATTTCCCATCATTCTGTATTCTCTCCATCCGTCGCTCCTCTCTCTCTCTTTTTTCTGCCATTCTTTCCTTCCAGTCCCTTATCTCTCCTTTGCAGTGGAGCCAGGCCCAGAAACAGCACCTGTATGAACCTCAGTGTGTGTGTGTGTGTGTGTGTGTGTGTGTGTGTGTGTGTGTGTGTGTGTGTGTGTATGTACGCATGCGTGCGTGTGTGTACGCACGAGTGAGTGTGCACAAATGTGTGTGCGCTTGCGCTCCGGTGTAGTCAGAAGAGGTCTTTCTCCACGTTCCACCGCCCACCCGTCTGTTTCCTCCAATCCATTTATTTTTTTTATCCTCCGTTTACTTTGACTCCCCCCCCCTCTCTCTCTCTCTCTTTCTGTCTGTCTTTCTCTCTCTCTCTTTCTCTCTCTCCCCTCCCCTGAGTGGTCCTCTGTTTTACAATCTGTTGGAAATCTCTTGGTTTCCAGCTCAGCGCCTTGGTCCTGCACATGTAAGTGTGTGTATATTCATCTGTGTGGTTCTGTGTGAATACATATGTGTGTGTGTGCCCTGCCTGGTGACACACACACACACACACACACACACACACACACACACACACACACACACACACACACACACACACACACACACACACAATCTCTACTCTCTCCCTAGTCCCTCCCTAATCTCCAGTGCATTGGGCTTCAGCGCAGTGTGTTCTCGTTCAGTCCACTGATGTCGACATGAAAGCAGCGAGCCTGCTTCTTTTTCTCTGCTTCTTTTTCTTTTTCATTTTCTATTTCTTTTTTTCCTTTTACTAACCAGAAGGCCTCACAACAGCCAACACAATTTAGCTTCCATCATCACTACGCCAGCCAGCCTCTGCTTCTCTGCTCTTCATGCTGGCAAGCAAAACACAGACAGCACACACACACAAACAGATATATATATATATATAATTGTTTATGCATGTGGAGTTGGTAAAAGAACAGTTGGTGATGGAAGCCATGGAGACTTGGGGAGCTGGACTCGCCTCCACGGATATTTTGTCAGAAGTGCTGGCTCCATTTTTTTCTTTTTCTTAATTTTTTTTTTTTCCTCGCTCTTGTTCTGTACCTACTGTACACCCGCAGGGAAACAGAAGAAAGGATGACCCAGATAGGGAGAACGAATGAGGAGGAACGGGGCGTCGAGGTAAAGGGGAAAAATGGGAGTGCGAGAAAGAAAGGGAGGAGGGATGGCAGTCGAGAAATTTACTGGCGACACCTGCTTCATGTCAGCGCTCCGTCGGAAAAAACATTCCTCCCTTTCCCTCATCTCTCTCTCTCTCTCTCTCTCTCTCTCTCTCTCTCTCTCTCTCTCTCTCTCTCTCTCTCTCTCTCTCTCTCTCTCTCTCTCTCTCTCTCTCTCTCTTCTCTCTCTCTCTCTCTCTCTCTCTCTCTCTCCCTCTCCCTCCTCAATCTGTCTTCTTTTCTTCTGTATTTTCCTCATTCCCTCTTTTTCGCCCGTGAAGCGAGGGGACAAGGGAATAGGAGGGGACAGACAAGAACATGTCATGCAGGGAGGGAGCGAGGCGGCGTCCTGTGTGTGCCTGTTTGTGTGTGTGTGTGTGTGTGTGTGTGTGTGTGTGTGTGCATGCCTGTGTGTGCGTATGTACACGAGCATGCACTTGTCTGTCTGAGAATGTGTGTGTGTTTGAAGAGGGATTCTCAAACAGCATTATTAACTCATCTGGGTTTTGCATGAGTCCCCTCCCCCTCACACACAATATGCGTACACACACATACACACACACCCACACACACACACACACACACAAAGAGAGAGAGAGAGAGAGAGAGAAAGCGGTGCAGTGCGTCTTGACAGCTCCCCAGGCTCCTATCCTGGAAAGGCGAGACAGGAGAGCAGCGGAGCATGCTGGGATAGTGGAGGACCCGGACGTTCATCTCTGAGCCCCCCAGCTCAGTTAATACTTAATGTCCTGACACACACTCTCTCTCTCTCTCTCACTCACACACACACACACACACACACACACACACACACACACACACACACACACACAGACAAACGCGCAGACCTGCACAGTCATAAACACAAACGTGTGCGACCATTCACGTAGAGACACAGACCCAGGCAGATGTGCACACACACACACACACACACACAGAGGCAGGCGTACACACACACACACACACACACACACACAGAGAATGTATAAAATATTTAGGAGTCCATGAAATAATGATGAACATTGATGGAATGAAACCTGCTAATTTAACTAGGACCCTCTCTTTTCTTTGTTAGAGAGAAAGAGGACAGTCAATGCAGACTCACACACACACACCATACACACACCACACACACACACACACACACATGCACAAGCGCACAAGCGCACAGCAGTCACGCACCTTCACAGGATTAATACCAGTAGGGGAACAGAAGTGACAGCTTATGGGGACCGTTGGGACAGTTTCTGAACCAAAGTGTGTTTTTATTTTTTTACAGCATCTGTCCCATTGGACTTTAAGCACACAGTGATGTACTGCGTTGGTTTGCATGTACACTTGCTTGCTTGCCTGTGTGTGTGTGTGTGTGTGTGTGCGCACTTCGTACATGTCAAAGTAGGTGCATTTGAATTTTACAGTGGTTTGATTACGGCCCACTGTAAGTGTATATACATGTACTGTGTAAGTAGGGCAGTTGTCCTATTTCCTCCAGTGCAACTGCTTCCAAGTAGACAGCGAGTGGGAAGTACAGCAGTATTACTATAAGGATTAATAATGCTGGCTGCCGTTTGTGGCATTGAGATAGAAGTTTGGTAATCAGTTAATTAAATCAGCTAATTAAATCAGTGTTTGGAGGCGAGCGTGTTTTTCACATTTGCTTTTCTGAATGGTGGGCAAACAGTGGGAGGGAGAGAGAGGACGAAGAATGGAGGGAGGAGGGAGACGGAGAGAGAGAGAGAGAGAATATGAGGGCTTGTTGAAAGCTGGACATCTTTAACGATAAGGGCACAAGACATGACGAGTATATGTGTGTGTGTGTGTGTGTGTGTGTGTCTGCATGTGTGTCTGCCTGTTGGTATAAAATTGTTTATGTGTGCGTTTGGTTATGAAAAGCTCACTTGTGTGTACGTGTGCGTGCGTACATACACATGCACACTCATGTACATGTGTGTGTGTGTGTGTGAAGTGATTCTCAAACAGTATTATTAACTCATCTGGGTTTTGCATAAGTCCCCTCCCTCTCAGGCAATTACTTGCGTATGTATGCATGCGCGTGTGTGTGCGCGTGTGTGTGTGTGTTTGACTTAAACAGTTTCCAACAGCAACAACTTCACATTCCCCAAGTGGCAAATTGTAACTGTGTATAGTCCACATTTTCCACTGATGTCAGCATTTGGACGCAGAAGCACCTTATAATGAAAGTTGTTACACTGAAATGCTTTCCCTCTAACAACCAGCGTTAATGCTGTGTTATCCAGCTCTGATTGTGCTCTTTGCTGTGCTAAGCTGTCAGATAGCGGTGGAGGCAAAAATAGTGTTTCCTGTTATATTCATGAATGCCAATTTAGTCAATTATTTGATTAGCAAGACTTGAATTACAATGAACATAATTTGTATAGCACTTTAAAAACAGATTTGAGTGCTTTGCGAAACAATAATGAACGAAAGCCAACAACATCAATGGTATAATGAGGTAAAAATGCTAGACATGAATGAAAAGCAAGGTTACAGAAGAATAAAACGGGCAAATACAACAGGGATAAAATAAGTAGAATCAAGTCGGATGAAAGCTTGTCTGTGAAAATATGTTTTAACAAGTGAATCCAAAGATGGCACTAATTTTGCCAGCCTAAGCTCCTCAGGCAGTGTGTTCAAAAGCCTCAGAGCCCAGACATCACATCCAGGCCTCAAGGCTTATTACTTACTGCCATGCCTTCAAACAACGGCCTATAAAACCTAAGATAGTGAAGTTTATAATGGCGTAACTTGGTGATTCTTCTAGTCCTGACCCAGGGCTGCAGAACAGACTTGGACATTACCAAGGGCCACAGCTCAAACTACTTTACATGTCTAATGTGAAACAGAAATGCGTGTGTGTGTGTGTGTGTGCCTGTATATGTGACTATTCGCTCCAGCAGCGTGTGTGTGTGAGCGTGTTTTTTACGTGCGTGTGTGAGCGTGCGCGTCCGACATCGATCAGCTCTCTATCCACTGACGCTCTAAAAGCAGGGGATCCCTGCCGCTTGGCAGATTGGTACTCCAGCTCTCTGTGTGTGTCACCCTTTAATCCGTCCTCCTGTGTCGCGGCGTAATCCCTCCCCCGCGGAGCTGCGCTGACAGGTTGAGGTTCCGCCGGGGTGTCCTTGACCTCCGCCGCGCCACAGGTTGGCATGAGACTGGATCAGACCGGATCAGACCCGACTCATTGTGTGTGTTTGTGTCTGGGGGCTGGAAAGAGCTACAGGTATCACACAAGCTGTTTTGGGGATTTTTTTTTTCCGACACAGCGCCTTATTTGATGTCCAAACCTTTTGAGGCACGTGGGTCTCAATTGATCCAGGTATCGTCAGGAAACCTGGACACTATTGAAAATAAAGGATAAGCAGAGTTCTTATGCAAGCCCGTGTTATTCCAAGTGCAAAAAGTGCAAGGTGCAGTGCAGCAAGTGTTTTGGTCAAGCAACCGTCTGCAGTACACACAGTGAAAGAATCCAAAACGGGAACTAGATAATAATTTGCATAATTCACATGCACCACAGTTTAAAACCGAGTTCCGGTGTCATTTAGAGTTAAGGCCCATTTACTTCTGTCTACATCTAGTCTACACTACCCCTAATCATTTTACAATGTGTAATTTGACTTTTTAACATTTCCTCATTTGTCATCCTTTTATAGAATACAAACTTAATGGTGTCAAACCTAGCTTGAAATTAACTGCTGTCTCGGCAAACAAAGAAGCCCGAAAGAAGGTTGTTGGATGTGACAATAAAGTTTGTAAGGCGGCATGTTTTTGAGGGAATATTTCCTGGTGGGTGTCAGGTGATTGACAAGGTCAAGGCCACAGATCACTCTACTGTTGTATTGCTGGATCGTTGCTGCTGTAATGTTTCTATAATAAAGTTAAAATTTGACCTTGACAGTAAGCAGAGAGTAATGTAATGGCAATGAAATGACAAAAAAACAGAGAAACTTTGATCAAACCAAATTAAGGCTTTGTGTTTACTGTGATGGATTGTGCAGCTCAGGCAATTTTCAAGTCTAAGGAAGTTGTGTTTCATACTGTACAAGAATGAATGACAACAAATGGCTTTTTTGGAAGGTATGAAATTAGCCCAGATGTCACCAACTATGCTGACTGTGTGCATACTGTGTCCAGGAATAATGTAAAGGAGGGCGGGGGCGACCTAGACGATTGGCACAAGCTTAAAAAAAACAAAACACCGGCATTATCCTTTGAAGTGAGCGCTCCTGCAGGTCGGAACATTTGTCGAAAGTCTTACATATGTAACCTGAGCCATATAGAGTGCTTCCATTTACAATACACTGATGACAAATAGAAAGGTTAAAAATGAATAGGTAGAATACAAACAAGTAAAACAAAAACTCTGCTGTTATGTATCGAAAATGTGCTTCAGCATTTCATCGTCAAGACGAGACTAATCAATTTCTCATGGAGATTCCCTGCTATCCCAGACCGCCATACACATTGTTTTCTGTTTTATGCGTTGTCCTGCTCACATCCCTGAGGTATCCAGGGCTTGTCTGACTAACAACACCACTGCCAGTCTTACAGATGTAATTACAGAACTACCACTTCTAACATGCTTGATGGCCTGCTCCGCTGTTACTCTTGCCTTCAAGGAACTGTGTGTAATATCTGGCCGTACTGCTGCAGAATCGATGCCGGGTAATAGTGGTTCTACATTGGCTACATCGGTATACACAGAATGACCCTTATGTGTTAAGAGCTTTTCTGTGCAATCTCTTATATACGAGCAGCTATGAATTGTTCACAGGCGTCTGATCAAATTTGAGCGTAAGCCGCATACCATGTTAACTGTGACGCCCCGGGTTCGAATCTGCCTTTGGATGTTTGTCATCCCTCTCTGTTTACTGTCTCTCTCTGCTGTCAAAAATGCCGACGAATAATCTTAAAAAAAAAAAAAATGAATCCAGGTCTTTGGGAATAGAGCTTTTGACTATACATGGGGCAGAAGGGTGGTGTGACCGTACTTTAACCAAAAGGCCCGGGTTCATGCCTCCCATTAGGGCTGAAAGATGCTGACAAAAAAATTGAAATGCGATTATTTGACAGAATATTGTAATTGTGATTTTAAACTGCGATTCATATGATTTCATGTCATCATATGACGTTTTTTTCTTCAGTGTGCAGGATTTACAGAGTTTGAGTATGATGAAGGTTTTCACCTCTATTGTACTTTCTAATTCATGGATCAAAGATTACCTGGAGCTCTAACACCTTGTTTAGAAATCCATTTTGTACGCCTCTCTCTCTTCAGCAATTAATTGCAGCCGCGATTTGGAAATTGCAGAAGTTCTTTTTTTTTTTTTGATTGATTGTTAAGCTCTACCCCCCATGAAAGCAAGCATCTGCCCTGTTGAAGTGTCTTTGAGCAAGCCGCTGAACCGTACCAGCTCCAGGGCTGCTGTTCTGTATTTTACCCTCAGCCAAGTATCATACATCACACAAAATCTCATCTAAAGGCCTTGGTCCATACCTAGCCAGAGACTACTGCTGCCCTGCGGAACTGCGAATGCGAATACTCATACTCATACTCATATTAATCACATAATAGATGTCAGATAGCAGGGCAAAAGCTTGAGGCTACAGGATAGTTTAGAGTGGTTTAAATATGTGTCCTGCAGGGGCGATTAGTAATATAGTCGTCCAGAGTTCCTGGGCAGACGAGTGAGCCTGAATTCTCAGACCAAATGTCTGCTGCTGGGGCTGGAGCGTCCTGGGAGCTCAGTGGGATACGGCACCTGGCATGTGCTTTCAAAGCCGTGGGTTCAAGTTTGACTCTAGCTTTTGTTGTGCGCCAAACACACACACACACACACACACACACACACACAATGTCTCTCCTATCACTCTCGGCTGTATTCTGTCTAGTACAGCAAAAATGTCTTGGAAAAAAATAGTCTTTGAACGGCTTTTCCTTAATTTCCTCTCAGCAGAATGTCTTTTTCCAGCTTCTCCTTTTAATGGTATTCATCGGCTTTTTAAATACAAGATAAGGATTCAATTTATTTTGTTTTATTCAAATTTAGAGGATTTTTTTGGGCTTATCCTATCCTTTAATGTAGGGGTGTGCGAGCTGAGCAGATCAGAGGTGGGGAATGTTTGGACCGCGGCCAGACTAACACAGACGACTGTTGTTTCACTCCTGAACTAACTAGGACACTCTCTTATCATTTTGGCCCTCCTATCTCCGCCTCAGATTTTATTATGCCTCTGTTGGATTTTATTCGTGGGTTTCTCAATATTCTCTCTGCACACACGCTTACAGACACACACACACTTTGCCCTCGCTGCCCTGCGTTGCACAACAAAAGCCTGACCCCTGCCTTAAAGCTGAAGCCGGGAGATCTGCACTGCGCTGCTCCAGTCGATGTGTGGAGCGCTGTAAAATCCATTATGATCATCATCATCGCCAAGCCCCCCCCCCCCCCGGCGCCTAGAGGATGCCGTTCATCATAGCCCACATCTATTTTTCCAGCTGGCCTTTTTTTTTTCCCCCCTACGGGTCAGTTCCAGTCCGGTGGCTATGGATCTATGGAGCCATAGTCAATAGCATCCTGTAGCTCTGTATCTGTGGTCACCTCTTTCTAACCCTGTGGGCAGTTTGTCCACCATAAAGGCCTCTGGCTAACAGATTTGGTGGTTGGAGGCTGAATCAATTCCATCACTGCTGAGAGTTTTTCTCAAGGAATCTATAAAGAAGGGAAAGTCGGATACGTCAGAGCCATGCGTCTGAGTGCTAATTGGAGACAAACTCTAAAGTCTGCAGCACAGTGGCTAGACGGTGTATTGAAGTGGATGGGAAGTCCATACCTTAGTTTTTGAAGCCAGAGGTTCAAATGTGTTCTACCTTGGGCAGTGACACCGACGGTAACTCTTCAACTTATTTTTGTGATGTCATGTGACCAGATGCTGTCTTCCACCACTGCTGTGAAGGTAAGTAAATAATGTTAATTGCATTAGAGCTTATTCTGTCAGGCCATCCTAAATAAATTAAAGAAACATAATTTGTAATATTAACGTGACGTTCTTGTTTTTGCTACAGTTTGATAGTTGGTGTTAATGCTCTGAAATTGCACCAGAAATCTTTTAGCAGCTAGTGGCAGTTGACAGCATAAAGACGAGTGGGCATGCTGATATTTATTCAACATTACCTGACAGAAGGAGCTCTAGTGAAGTTAATGTTATTTGCTTACCTTCACAATAATGGTTAAAGACAGCATCTGCTCTGTTCCGGGCACATCCCAAAAATAAGTTTGAGTTGACACATTCAAAATTCAAATTCAGTCAAAATTTACATCCAAAACATTAGGTGCTAAACCAATTGCCAAGGTAGAATGCATTTGAAACTGTTTTTGAGACTTAAAAAACTAAGGTAAGGGCTTCCATTCCATTACACTATAATACAAATTGTGCTGCAGGCTTTAGAGTTTGTCTCCAGTGAACACTCACACATACATGATGCTGACATATCTCACTTTTCCTTCTTTATAGATTCCTTGTATTTTCTTCTATCCTGCCGCCTGGTGCTGATTGAACATGGGAGTAGAATGGAATGGCGCAGATTAGAAATCTCTACAGTAGAACCTCTAATTCTCTACTTCTAATGGCCTACAGTAGAGTCGGAGTAATGTGAAAAGGATTAACGCTGGGATGAATGCGCGCGGGGGGGGGTTGGAGAGCCCGAGATTACAATGAGAGCTTTGTTTCTCCAACTATCGAGCTGAGGTCTCTGCTAGGATCCATTATTCTTGCTTTGATGCCGCTGTCTGAATGAGAAGTGGTTTGCGGGGATGCATTGTTTCAACAGCGGAGGGGATATCACTGCAGTGCTATTCAGCATAATTCAGCTAACCCCCCCTCCCCACCCTCTCCTTCCCGGCCCTCACCCCCAGCTCACTCCCCGCCTGCTTCGTTGTGACTCCATGCAATTACCTGCGGTGCTAAATCAGAGTCTGACAGCAGTGGCTAAATCTGGAGCTCCATGCCCACCTTCACCTTATCAAACTTTCAGGGATTCGCCAGGCGGAAACCACTCCGAAAAGGGATGGAGGCCCCTGATAAACGCCCCCGTTACCCAGGACGACGGTTGTCGAGGGCACCGTTTGTCAGTTATACGGCTGCTTGTCGAGGAGCAGATTGCGAGAGACCAGGGAAGTCGGGGACAATTAGAAGATGGGTGATTTATGACGTGTGATAAAGAGCGGGGCCGCCGCCATGTTCGGTGGGCGTCGGCGTGTCTGAGCAACGGCGTCCTGAGCGGCGTGTCCTCTTGTGTGCATGCGGTCGGACACGTTGATATGACGGAGCGTGGCAGATATTCCTGGCTTGGCGCTCTCACAGCATCATTTCCCGTCGCTCTTTTCAGCACAGATGTTTGCCTGTGCACACACAAATACACACACACACACGCATACGCACACACACACACACACACGGATAGCACTCTGCACGCACCCTGCCTCCAGCTGTTGCAGCAGTTAGTGGGACATGGTAGATGCCTCTATTAGAGAGCAGCAAATCCCCACAGAGGTAGAGAACAGAGAAGAAGCGAGAGAAGAGACAGAGAGAGCGATGGATGAGGGATGAACGGAGAGGGATGAACAATGACCCTGGCGCCGCAGGAAGGGAGGGAGGGAGGGAGGGATGGTGCTTTGGCTCTGGCTAGTCTCACAGCAGACATTCTGGAGATTTCTGGATCTAGCCGGCGAGATTTTTGGTGGAGGGAGGGTCGTGTGTGTGTGTGTAATATAGGAGGGGTATGTAGGGGTTATGGGGGGGTATTGGAACGGGTGATGAATGCTGGCGGAATGCTCCTGGAATGTCGGATGGGGCTTTTTAGAGGCGGCCTGTTAAACCGAGGCAGATGTGCCCCCGGGGGAAATCACAGGATCATCGTTCCACCGCTGCTTACCTTTTTCTTTCCAACACACACCCGTACACACACACACACACACATTCCAGTGGAACATTCCCCTCTCCGCGACCGTCAAGGGGGGAAAGTTAAAGGGCGAATTTAATCCCCAGTCGGAGGGGCAGTTACCTCCAACCTTTACAGATGTTTTTATTTACTTTTTACAAGGATTTATGTTTGTGAGTTTGAATTTTATGCCAGCTGCCCATAGTACATTTGAGGTGAAACACTACAAAATGAACTACAGGGTTTAGAAAATCTCCAGTACAGTTTCTCAAATCAGTTACAGCAGTATCTATTTGGTACATGGTCTCAGTGCAGCACCACCTCCGACCTTTACAGAAGTCTGTGTTTCTCTCTCTGTGTTTCTCTCCGATCCCTCCTATCTCTTTCCCGGCCCTCTGACCCACCACCCCTCCCTCGGGGACGAGTTCTGATCCCGCGGGGACCTTGTCCAAAACATTGCGTAGGTAGACCAGCGTGTTGTAAGGCATAGCGACACAGCGTAGGCTAGATGAACAGACTTGTCCTGCGGGCTTTTTGACGATTAGCTTTCCCTGTGTGTTGCAAAGTTTAACTTTTTTTTTCTGTTTTTGAAGCAGTCAATAATGTTTCCTGTTACACTGGGCTGAACCAGTGTGGGTGGATTAGCAGATAATGGGCAGTGGGAAGACATGGGCAGAAAGACACAGCGAGACATGCACATACACACACACACACACACACACACACACACACACACACACACACAGAGCTTTCAGCATGGTGACCCAGTGTGGGAGGTATGCAGGCAGGCTCTGATAAGGGCCAGACTGCTAACTGTTCCCTCCAGTTCCTGCTGAATGCTAATAAGGAGGAGCAGAGAGAATATTGGCTGTTTTCTCTCATTTCCTCTATTGAGCGTGTGCCTCATCCTCCTATCCATCTCTTGTCCTCTCCTCTCATTCTCTTTTCCTCTCCTCTTCTCTCATCTCCTCCTTTTTTTTTTTTCTCCTCCTCAGACTGAACAGAGATAGTTGTTACATGGCTTTGCAGATTTAGCATGAGAATGGGAAAAGCACTTGGCTCTTCAACCATCGACATGTTTCTGTGAGTGTGTGTGTGTGTGTGTCCGTGCGCGCCCCAATGCTCGGCTGACTCTCTCCATATGGAGGAGCTCCATTTGCATAGGATATTGTTCCCCTGGCAGAGGGTCTCTTGTGAGTTTCAGCCATAATATACTCTCTCTCTCTCTCTCTCTCTCTCTCTCTCTCTCTCTCTCTCTCTCTCTCTCTCTCTCTCTCTCTCTCTCTCTCTCTCTCTCTCTCTCTCTCTCTCTCTCTCTCTCTCTCTCTCTCTCTCTCTCTCTCTCTCTCTCTCTCTCTCGTGTCCACCAGCATGTATGCACATGTACACACACACACACATATACTCTCACATGCACGCACAGACACACTCGCACTCTCTTGCTGTGCTGCTTTCATACACACACACACACACACACACACACAGTCTACCCTCTCTCTTCCCTCCTGCACCCCTTACCCCAGCATTTGATCCAAGGATTTGTTTGGGATTCTCTTGGATTCACCCTGATTCTCCCCTTTATCAGTTTGTGTGTGTGTGTGCTTGTTCGTACGTGTTGTTTCTGGCTGGGCACATGAATGTAATTACATATCAGCCTCTGCCCACGCACACTTTGACATCTTCCAAAGAAACAAGATCCAGCTTTCTCAGCCCTATTGAGGTTATGGTGTGCTACAACACACACACACACACACACATACACATATACACATATACAATATCTTTCCTATCACTCTCGGCTGTATTCTGTCCAATAAAGGACACACACACACACTGGTTGTATTACCGTTGCAGACATTCCACCATCCTTTTCAAAACCCTAACCTTAATTCTCACAACTACATGTCTGACTGGTTCCAATATAATCTTTAGATTATAATTTAATTTGGTTGGGGGGGTTGTAATCGTGTACTAATTAAGACAAAAAGACCTCTTAAACTTCATTACCTGAAACCCTTCATGTCGTCCTCTTTTTCCAACCCTCCTCCTCTGCTTGCACCTGATGTTGCTCCAGTCTTAAAAAAAAACAACCTTCTCTAGCAAGCTCTGATTTCTTTACTGATGACTAGTCTATTATATATATATATATATATATATGATTATTCAGGAGTATTTGTCACCTCTGGACAGCGCACTGTGGACCCTTGACCTTTTTACTTGTGTTGCTTGCCATGTTGGCGTTAGAGGAAATCAAATGTGCTAAGTGTAGCATTTTTAAACATTAATATATCATTGTCAAATTAATTGTGATACCTTGTTATAATTACTTTGGTTTGGGTGCGAGAGACGGTAGCCTCTGTGATTACAGCAGCTGTATTACTGCTTGTTTCTCAACATTAAGATCACATTTCCCATAAATCCTTTTGCTTTGTGTCGCAATTTCTTCTTTCGCTTCACTGCAGAGGATAAACATGTGGGAAGTGATTTTTCTTTGGCCTTTCACACGTTCCAAGTTCTCCCAGAAACGAGAAGTGAGAAACTCTAAAAACTCTAGCGCTGTTTGCACTCTTCCTGTTTTGTTCTGTAAAGCAGTCCAGCAGACTCCCCGCCAAATCTGACCCGTTTACACACAATGTAAAATGCAGTGTAGAGGCCAATTTTCTCACCGATGGTCTCATTTGTTTACAATGATTACACTAATGTCTCAAAATTAATGTGGTAATGATTAATTGATATTAAAGTGCTACACAGAGCACCATTATTCTCCTGCTTTTGGACTCATTGTAAATCATTCTGAATAAGGGCATCATCTAAGTGCCTGACGCACTGACAACTTAAATGGTAGTAAAGCTGGCATACACACACACACACACACACACACCCTTCCATGTACCCTCTCCTCTGCTCTGTTGAATGTTGGGGTGTTGATGCTCGGTAAGTTTCTACCCCGCTTAGTTGGCGAGGAGCGTTGCCAGGCCGACAGCTGCTCCGACTCCACATTCCACCGCATGTGATCCGGGATTGGAAACACAGGGAGAGTCTGCCCGGGATGTAGCCTACACACACACACACACACACACACACACACACACACTGTATACATGCACAGACACGGGAACACATACATAGAGACATGCATGCATAGACACACTACACACAGATTTACACGCACGCACGCACACAGACACAAAAACAGATACTCAGACACATGCACGCCCACACACAAGTATACTCACACACACACACACACACACACACACATAGAGGGAGGGGGCTGAAAAGAGGGAGGAGAGGCTAGATGTCACAGGCCCTATAATAGAGGGATGCCCTCTTAAGCTGCTTCACACCAGAGCCCAGAAAATCAAACTGTCATATCAATGAGCAGCTCCCCCTCTCTCTTTCTTTTTTAGTCTCTCTTCCATCTCTCTCTCCTTTCCTCTCGTTTCGCATGCCTTTCTCTAAAAAAGCAGGTTTGAAGTTCTGTGGCGGACCAAGCAGGCTTTTCAATTATTTTCAGTGTCATTCGTAATGGTATCAGAGGGAGAAAAGATGAGAGACGGAGAGAGAGAGAGATGAGAGAGAGAGAGAGAGAGAGCGAGAGAGGGGAAGAGAGAGAGCCGAGAGAAGAGGAGAACATGGGTGCTGGCAGAGCGGAGCTGTTTACGGCGGGCTAAATGGAGATCTAATTCAATTTTAGCTCTGACCAAAGGCCAGGTTCCTTTACTAAGTGCCTGCTTGCATCAGGTGCAAACACAACATCTGTTTTTTTTTTTTCTTTATTTTCCTTCTCAGTCAAAGAGGAGAACATGAAAAGAAGGGCGCTGACTTATCCAGTCACACGTCTTCTCTTCTTTTCTTTTTTTTTAATTCTCCTTGTAAAAAGGGTATTTCGATAACAGCAGTTCGAGGTCTTTTCCTCCGCCCTCGATGTTGGATTTTGTGTGGAATTAACGGCCTTTTGAACCACTGAATGCGTCGTCAATATGCACCCAACAGATGGTGTGTGGCTCCAGCGCTTTCCTTCTGTTTTTTTCACATCTCTCTTTTTTTTTCCTCTCCACTAGCCAGTAACAATTTGCTGCTCAGTGTATGTTTGCTGCATGTTTCTCTGCATTTGTTTGTTCTGCTCTCTTTCTCTGTCTCTGTCACAGATGTAGCCTGAAATCACGTCTGTCACACTGGCCTTAATCTTGGGGTTAGCAGCTGCCGGTTGATCGTGTGTCTGTATGTGTGTGTTTGTGTGATCTAGTGTGAAAAATCAAATAAGCAATTAAATTCCCCTCACTGCTCTGGTCACCTGAGTGTGTAAATGTTGGATGTTAGATTGTTTAAGGCCAATGGTCACTTGATAATTAAAAAGAAATTGGGTCTGGTTGAATGGATTGGAAGTAGGGAAGTAGGGAGGGAAGGAAGGAAGGAAGGGAGTGAAGGAAGGAAGGATGCCACAGCCACACAGCTCATTTGAGGCAAAGCTGGCGCTGTGAGCTTGAGTTACACCGCCAGACAATGGGCTTCTTTCACCCAGCTCACTCACACACACACACACACACACACACACACAACACAGCACAGCACAGCACAGAGGCGTTCTGTCTCAAAAACTGTTGTTGCTCCTGTTGCACAATATTTGGCTCCTATTATTTCATTATGCCCTCTTCTCCTCCCTCCACTCTCTCCTTCCGCCTCTGGTTTTAATTTTCTTCACTGCTTGTTTTTGTCTGACTGAGCACCAACTGATTGGAGGCTCTGTGTGTGTGTGTCTGTGTGTGTGTGTGTGTCTGTGTGTGTGTGTGTATACAAGTCTGTCACATGTATCTTGCCTGTGCCATATGATTGCATTTGATAACAAAGGCTAATTTTAGCTGTGAAATTCCTCTGACATTTTGTCTATGAGTTGTGACTGCATAATGAGAGAGGAAGAGAAAGGAAGAGGCAGACAGAGCGAAAGAGGCAGGGGCAGAAACGGGGAATGTCATCCTCAACCTTAAATTCCCTGGAATTTGTTTCCATTCTTCCCTCCCTACACCCTTTCCCTCTCTCTCTCTCTCTGTCCCCCCCCCCCTCTCTCTCTCATGCTATTCCCCCCCAGGCGCTGCTCATTAGCCCCTTGGCCCTCTCTAAGCAGGTGGGGCATGTTTGGCACAGCCCCCGACATGCAGTCAGGCTTAATTGGGCTTGGAGGACCCCTTATCCACACACACACACACACACACACATACACACATCACTCATATGTCCCTCCCCACTTGTCCCCCCCTCCCCATCCTTAAAGAGCCAATTGTCCCCCTCCCTCTCCCCAGGGAGAGGTTGTGGTTCCTGGGCCGGAGAGAGTGTAAATCCAGCCCCAGGCCTGTCTCCGGGCCTGGCTGACTGGCTGGCTGGCCTCCTGGCTGCTGAATCCCCGGCTTCCCTCCCTTCTCTGTCAGAAGATAATGACACCCGGTACCAGTACAAGGTCCATTGATATGCAGACGTCTTCGCCAAATGTCACTGGACCGTTCTCGCCCCTGGCTGCTCTCTCTCTGTCTATTCTCTCTATTTTTGCTGTCTCTCTACCTCTCCCTCTGTTTCCCTCTCTCTCTCTCTCTCTCTCTGCCTCTCTCTGGCTGTTTCCCAACTAAATACAAGCCTTTGTGCCTCTGTTTTTTTGTTGCTCAAGATTTTTTAACCTACAGAGGGATTTTTTTTTTTTTTAACTTTTCAAGGATACCCAGAGAGTTGCTCCAGTGAGTTATCCTCATGAGCCTCAGTTGTTTTGTTTTTGTGTGTGTGTGTGTGTGTGTGTGTGTGTGTGCGCATGTTGAGACTGCCGAGCTCTCTGGACAAAAGTGAAGTATTATCATGCGTATGTCTGTATAATTACCATCGCATCTTGCCTGTGTGTTTTATTTTTCTGGACAGACAAACACTTGACACTGCCTTGAAAGACTGTGTTTCTTCAAAACCCAGTTTCGCTTTTGCTTTCTCTCTTTTTTTTTTTTTATCTCTCTCTCTAGCTCTCTCTCTCCCTCTCTCTCTCTCATACACACACACACATTCACCACCACTACTGGCTCAGCAATATCTCATTGTATTTTTACATTCACACGTACAAACGTCTACTCTTTCACACACGAGCAAACACACACACACACAGACACAGTGCTAGAGTGGAGAAGCAAGAGCAGAGTGAAAGAGACAAGTGTTGAGGTGTGTGTAGAGGGAGGGAGGGGGGTCGGGGCAGGTGGGGAGGTTTGAATGTTAACTACCTTATCACTCCAATTTCACACTCTCGCCTCCAGTCACAGACACACGCGCACAGACACACACACACACACACACACACACACAGCACAGAAACACCCTGTTGCCTCCAGTCTCCTATGTGACGACTGATTAGGGAAACGGGGGTCACACACTCGCATACACACTAATCCCAGCCAGAGGGGAGGTTTTGTGTGTATGAGTGCGTTAATGAGTGTGTGTGCGCGCGCGGTGTGTGTGTGTGAGACTGCAGCAGTAATGGGGCCATCTGTCTACTCGTTAGCCTCGTTAACCAGCGCTTTAATTGCCCCAAAGTCTGCATCATGTCTCCTTCTTCTCCTCCTCTTCCTCCTCCTCCTGCTTCACTCCTCTCCTGGTGAGTTCTGTTCATCGTGTAAGTGAACTATTGGGACACATCAATAGCCTGAGATCATGACATGAGCGTCTGTGGAAAACATTACCGCCAAGTAAGCGTGTGTGTGTGGGTGGGTGTGTGTGTGTGGTGGGATTGGGTGGGCTGTGCAAGTGCAGCATGACCATATGTCAATGTATCAGCAAAGTGATTGCTTTGACCTCGGTATCAGGGGGCATATGAACATGAAGCAGCTTGGAGAGGAATTTTGTACACGCACGCACGCACACACACACACACACACACACACACACACACACACACACACACACACACACACACACACACACACACACACACACACACACACACACACACACACACACACACACACACACACACACACACAGAGGGGCTATCAGAGCTATTGGGTTGATTCTGTTACCTTGTACAACCCAAACAGCTGTAGAAGATATGGCTTCTCTCTCACCACCTCCCTGTCTTTCTCTATCCCTCTCTCTCTCTCTCTCTCGCTCTCCCTCTCTCCCTCCCTCTCTCTCTCTCTCTCTCTCTCTCTCTCTCTCTCTCTCTCTCTCTCTCTCTCTCTCTCTCTCTCTCTCTCTCTCGCTCTCTGTCATGGCTGCACGATTATGGCAAAAATGTTAATCCTGATTATTTTGTTTAATATTGTGGTTACAATCATTAATCATGATTATTTGTCTTGCTTTCCGAAAACACAATTATTTTTTTGTACCGTAACATATATTTTCTTTTTTCCCCAGTGCAATTACTTACTCTTGTTGTGGTCCTTATTTACAAAGTTCAATTAATTAAAAAAAATGCTACTTCATTATTTTGGCCAAACCTTGCACAGAATCTGTACTTGTCATAATTTGCTTTAAAACCAGAGCATCTCCAAATGACAGACGATGATCCACTTTTAAGAACTAAAGCAATGTTGTCACATTCACACCCGAGAGAAGTGTGAAGATTTTCCTCTCTTAACATTCATCTAATTTTCCAGGTTTGTAAGTGTGTAAGGTTTCTCTGCCAGCTTCTCCATCTGAACATTCGTTGTGTCACATGGGGCATGTTGCACAATCAAAGGTTAGGACTGGTCACATGTAATGGATGCGCTTAATGCACAACACCGGAGGAATTGAAAATAATAACGAACACTTCAGTGTCGCCAAATTACACGATTAATTCTGGAAACATGAAATTGCAATATCCGATTATCTACGATTAATTGTGCAGCCCTACTCTCCATCACCCTCTCCCTCCACCCCTCTGTCTCTCGAGCCATTCCTATCTTTTTCTAACCATTTCTCTCCCTCCCTCTCTCTCTCTCTGTCAGACAGCTAGCTGGGCTGTTGCCAGTCGAGTTACATGAGAGAACAGGCGGCAGTACATTCCTGCTGAACATAGCTTTGCACTCAGGGGATTCCCTCCCCTGTCTCCCTCTCTCCCTGTCTTTGTGTTTGTCCACTACGGCACTGTACCGTCCCACTCCAGCCGTAGGCTACACATCCACCCAAGGCATTCTTTTCATGTTTGCCTCATTCCTTTGTCGTTTAATCACAGAAAAGATGCATTTTTGTGGTGAAACGCACTGAGCCGTGCGTTATTTTTCAGTCACAGCAAGGGCTAAGTTTTCACGCGCTGCTTAGTTATGGTCGCATGGCAACACTTAGCCAGCCAACTCGCGTTTTACAAAGAACACCTTGCATGAAGGCCGGAGCTAGTCTGAATACATAGTCAGCGGCTGCAGGGGCTCTGAAACGTTCTGAGACTTGGACCCAAATTTAGTGTCACCCTGGGGCCGCGGCTAAATAAATCATACTGTACACAGCCACCAGAAGCAGGCCCCATTCTGGGTCCCAACCCAGAGCTCATGAAATACTTGGCTCCGCGCCACTTTAATCACAATCACATTGGCCCACTGTCTGAGGACTCCATTAAGCAGGTTCCTGCACTCAGAAAGTATAGAAAGGCTGGAAAAGTGTTTAGCAATGCATGCATTATATTAAAGCAGTGGCATTTCACATTTCCTATATTGGTAATTGCTTTTTATAATCGACGCCCCTGTATGTTGCTGACTGTGACTGCTGGAGTGTATGACTGTTGTATTGGGTGTTTTTATGAATGTTTTTTTTTATGTTTTCAGGCCTCTCTTGAAACAAAAAAATGGAAAAGTTAATTTGATCATTTCCAGGTCTTGAAAATGAGAATTGGGAATTTTGTTTGGTCCCAGTACAACTGTGACCACCTTTTTGTATCGTTTTAAACACACATTTTCCTGCGTTGTGATGTATTTCATTGTGAAGACTAATCTTCAGCTGTACAGAGACTCGGCCTATTTGACAGTCGTATTGCCCAACCACATCAGCACACATCATATCAAATTGCATTCCGTGTCAAGATCCAAGTTACGGTATGGAAAAAGCATGGAAATTTGGAATGGAAAGTGTGCCGAAACCCCCGATTGAGGCTTCTTCGGACTTCTTGTCGCCGTCTCCTCGCTGAGAGAGAACAATGAATCTCCCCGATTCTCTTCGTATTTAACCACAATCTCCCGGGCGTCTGCCTGACTGTATCGAGACGGTACGCCCGCTCTCTGCCCCCTCTTCCCTACAGTGCCTCCGCTGTCTCCTCTCACCCTCCCCTCCTCTTTTCACTCTCTCTTTTTTCATTCCATCTCCCTCTCTCTCTTTCTCTCTCTCTCTGTCCTACTCTCCTCTCCTCGTGTTTAAAGTCCAAACTACCGAGGCGGGCTGTCTGAGTCCTCAGGCTGTTATTGATCGTCTGAGAGAGAAGAGAGAGAGAGAGAGAGAGAGAGAGACAGAGAGCGAGGAAGAATGGGCGAGGGCGAGCGGAGAAGACGCCTAGAGAGCTTGTCTGAACCAGAGGGTCTATTTCTGTCCGTCTCGATGTCTCGTTATTGGCCAGGAGACACGGGATGAGATGACTGATGGCGAGTGGAGGAGAGGCGAGCATGCAGGAGGAGTGGGAGGGAGGGCGAGGGGTGGCGTCGAGTCTGAGAGGTCACCGTTGATTTTGTGTTGCTTTACACACACACACACACACACACACACGTACGCACAGATGCTGGAAGTGAGATGTAGACGGGGCATTCCAGTCTCATCCAGTTGTCCGTAGCCTGAAGCCTGTCAGCCCACAAACAAGTGGGATGTCTGTTTGTTGCTTGAAGGGTTTAGAAAATAAAACCATACAACTCCAACCTGACAAAATCTATTGTTCTAGGGCTGAGTGAGTGTATATGGGTGTGTGTGTGTGCGCACGAAGGTGTCAAAATGTTTGTGTAAATGACGCGTGTGGTGACGTGCGTTAAGACGAAAAGACAGCAGGAAGGCCTCATCGGAACAAGACTATTGAGATTCTAGTCCTGACATGCCCTTCTTCAGTCTCCCTTCTCTACACACACACTCCCCCCCCCACACACACACACACACACACACACACACACACACACACCCTGACATGGTTGATATCATCTGAATTTACAGCCAG
>NW_027280722.1:0-15357 GCF_046629955.1 Centroberyx affinis
GTAACACGCATGTGCCAGATTAAATTATAAACATAGTCCGTTCACGATTGAAGCTTCTAAGCAGAGAAAATAACCTCCACATGATGGTGAGTTACCTGCCAGAAGTGGTTGCTAGGGTAGACAAACTTACAAGCCATAGCATGTGGCTGGTGTGCATTTTCCCACCTGGTATGTATCTGACTGTTCACTCCGAGTGTCTCCGTTAGGAACAGGTTGGGGCACTAGCGATGCCAATATCTGTGAGTTTTATAGGGTTTGGTCATATGGTTTATGTTTGGTTTTTAAAAGGAGTTGCAGTGCTTCGATCAAAACCACCAAAAAAGAGTCAGCCTTTCTTGAACATTGCTCTTTTAAACAATAATAATGTACAATTGTGTGTGTTTGGTCAGACTAATTCACTGTTTCACTGCAAGTAGAGTCCCAAGATATCCATCTATCGCTGTCATTGATCTGTCAGTCTATCAATCTATCCAGTCTATCTGTGCTTTATCAGTTTAGAAAGGATTAAGCCTGTATTGTTGGGTGAATTCATTTTGTCTTTGGATACCAGGCAACAGAAACAGCAGCAGAGCAACCAGCTGGCCAAGGAGACGGACCGACTGATCAAGGTGTTCAGCTCCCTGCCTGTTGGCCCTGACCAGGTACTAAACTCTTCACTAAACTCCTCCATAACTACCATAACTATAACTCTTATTAGCCAAACTGGTTGGTCGATCAACATAATCCCCTCCCTGCTTATTAATACTGATTAGGTACCACAGACCAGACTATAATTAAACCAAACAAGCCCTAACCTGTTAATGCTAACTCTCTAACTTTAGAGCCAACTCTCTTAATATTTTATTGTGTGTCTTTTAGCGGCAGAGAAAGCTGCAGAAGGAGCGTCTGGTGAATGACTTCTCCAGCGCCCTGAACAGCTTCCAGAAGACCCAGCGCCAGGTGGCCGACAAAGAGAGAGAGTTTGTGGCCCGAGTCAGAGCCAGCTCCAGGGTATCGGTGAGTAACCAATCACGAGTTTTGGTATCAGTGAGTTGCCAATGATGTCAGAAGGGTAGGAGCAGTCCAGTGGGTAATTAGCCAATGATGAGACGAGATATCATTGAGCGGCCAGTGATGTGTGAATGTTCCAATGAGATTAGCCAATGACATGACAAGGTATTAGTGAGTTGCCAATGATGTGAGAATATACTGTACCAGCGTCGAACAGCTATCGTCAGGTCGTCCAATAGATCTTCAGTGGAATTCAAGTCTTTCAAGACTCAAGATACGGGTTTTGCTCAAGGATTAGCCTGTATGTGGTCCCATTCATTGTTCCATTTATCCTTGCGAGTCTTTCCAAGAGTGGCTTCCACCTGGCCATACAGAGTTTCTTCCTCAGTTGTTCAGTTTGGTTGGACAACCAGCTCTAGGAATAGTCTGGGTAGTTCCATAATTTTCCATGTCCTAAGGATGGAGCTCTTGTGATCTCCCAACTCTTTGGAAGTTGTTTTATACTCTTTGCCCAGATTTATGCCTCCTCACAATTCTGTCTCTGAACTCTACAGACACTGACAGTAGAGTTTATATAGACATGCATGTTTCGTTTTAAAGCAATCCGTGACATTGGCCACAGCTGGACTCAAACCAAGTTGTGGAGATATCTCAACTATCCTGTTCCCACGACAATACATTTTTGTTTATTTCTACACTTGGATCAGGGAGAGATGCAGTTGTGAAAAGACTGTGTTTTTGTTGTTGGTTTCTCATAGATTTCCTAAGTTAAATTAAATGAAACAAGCAGATATAAGTAACCTAAAAAGTATTTTATTCATTTTTATTGGAATTGAAAGTTTACAAAGAAAGGTTTACAAGATATTCTTCTGACAGCAGCACTGTGTCAGTCCCTTTGCGACTGTTTAGTGTTTCCCTCAGGAGCGGCTGCTTGGCAACTCTGTTCCCTCCCCACTTATCTCCCTACACAGAGAACTACCTGTATCTGCTGTATTCACGCTGATAAGCAGGAACAGTTCCTTACTGCTTTGAATACTTGGGCAGTAACACACACTGAATGTACAAAATATTAGAAACATCATCCTGATACTGAGTTGCAGCCCTTTTTGCACAATCCACATCTCAATTGTCTCAAAGGTTAAAAATCCTTCTCTACCTCGTCTGCTTCTCTTTATCTACATCTCCTCATTTGTTATTGGTATAGATTTAATAAGGGAAATCAATAAGAGAACATAGCTGCAAGCAGCGATTGCGGGGTCCAAGCACAATTTGATAAGACAGACAGATAGACAAAACATTACAGAAGGCAGAAAGACACACAAAAACTGACATGTTGCGAAAATCAAACATGCAGTCTAACACCGGCTTTTGTGTTGGCCCATGACTTCTGTCAAGTTAATCTTTTCATTGCAGGAGTTGTTCACAACGGCCAAACTTTCTATTACTTGTCCTTAATGACTAACGACTTTGGACAGAACAAATCTGGATTTGAACCCACATGAAAGGCTGATGCTTTACCTACTGAGCCAAATGCCTGTTATAGGTTTAGTGAGGAGAAACTAAAAGGAGAAGTAGTGTGATACTGCAACCTATGATTGACAGACTGACAGTGCTAATCACTTTATAGAACATTGTAGTGCTCTCCATTAATGAATAAAACAATACTAAGTCACATGGGCCAGAAAACTGCTGCTGCACTGCTCTCTGTGGGTTGAAAAGTCTGGCCACACCCCAATCAGTGATGACATTCAGCCATTTTGCCATTGACAGATGATGTCAAACACCTGCTTTGAGTTTTCTGCACTGTGTGATTTAGTGTTGATTTACTTTTCATGAAACTCAAAATGGTCAAAGCCCATAAGGGACTTGAACTCCCTCAGGTCTTTGGACCACAAGGTCCAAAGACCTGTGGGGAACAAAACAAAGGGACAGTGGGGAACAAAACAAAGGGACAAGTGATAGGTCATAGGTGCTAGTCCAACCCATATTGAAAGCCTCAGAAAGAATATTATAACTGTACTAGCGTGCCACATTAATCAATGTGCATATGGCTTTACAGACATCATCTTGACAGTCCAGACATCATTTGTATTTAGTTTGATGAAGATTGATCAAACTACCTTGAACATATCACATTCTTAATTTATCAAACTATTTGCAGCTGCACATTTCCATCTACTGTGCGCTCAGTTTTCAAGATATCATTATAATTTTTGGGCTGTTTACTAATTAAGGTATGGCGATTTCAAAAATCATGTTGTTTTTTTCCTGTAACGTACGGTTTAGGAGGACAGTGATCACAGTCAGTTTTTGCTATAAACAGAAGGGGGCAACCTCAGAATCGGGGGTAGATACCAGTGTACGAAAGATTTATCTCACTTCAGCCGACATGTCCTGAAAATTTCAGCTCTCTAGGACATACGGCTGTTTTTAATGAATTTTTGAAGTTGTGACTTTATTACCAATGAAGATTTGGTTATTATGCAATAAGCCACGCCCACTTTCATCAATAATGACCAAATTTCATGGATCGACTTGGACATCATCCTAGAACATGTGTAAAAATTTTCATAAAAATCTATGCAGTCAATTATGAGATATGAACTTTTTGCATTTGTAGCGCCACTAGTGGTACAGCTCAAAATGCTTTTGTGGGTGTGTTCACGCATCATTTCTCAACATGTGTTTCAAATTTTGGCTTGATTAGATGAATGGCTAATGAGTTAAGGCCAATTTAGTGTTATGGCGTGTTTCGTTAAAAGTTTATTGGTCAATAAAAGCCAAACCATTTGACCTATCAATAACCTTTATACAACTTTGAAAGAGGACGGTCCCAAGATTCTCCACACCAAGTTTCATGTTAATTGGATGAATGGCCTAGGAGGAGTAGCGAAAAAAGTGTTTCTTAAATAATTAAAAATGACGGACAATGCAATATGGTGGACATTGAAAGTGATATATTTATATTTATAGATATATATTTCAGTCTACGACACACGGTTCAGAAGTTATTGGCCAAAACGTAAAGTTGCTTGTTATAGCTCCACCATCTGGCCAATGTGCATGGGCTGCCTTGCCTGAGTAGCGGTGCGCCATAGGAGCCCACCTGCCAAATATGGTTGCTGTAGGACTTACAATTTCTGAGCTGCAGATACTTTTAGTGGAGAAAATGAAAGAAAGAAAGAAAGAAAGAAGCATTATCGATAATGGATTTTACCTGAATTCACCTCATCAGTGTATGTCATGCAAAGTGTCCCCAATATGTTGCACATTTAGTGTATGTTGGCTTGGCAGGTAAAAAACAGTTTTATTTTCTGATAGGCCAACACATGCATGAGTTTGTTGATATTGAACTATTCCGCCGATACTAGATTAGTTCTTAAATCAAATTATATTTAATGGACTGTGTGGGTATTATAGCTACGGGTGCTGTAGGTATTATAGCACCTTGTTCCTATTGCATCATTGGTGTACCCATAGTTACTGTAAAGAATGTTCTTTTCAGTATTGTTACTATAATAGATACCTTTACTAAGACCCCTAAATTTTCATTGACTTCAACAGGGAGGCCAGCCTGAGGACAGCTTTGGATATGCGCCCTCTCTACAAAGGTGGGTCAACTATTTCTGATCAATATTATCATTAGTAGTAGTAGTACTGGAATCTTTATTCTAAAAATGTATTATTTATTTTATTTATTATTATTATAATATGCTGTATATTCTTCAGTGATACCCAGGGTTTAGGAGCAGCATTTTTTCCACATTCGATCTTGGATATGATAATTATAACTATTCATATTGTACTTTATGTATGTTTGAATCAAAGGAGAACAACAGTCAACTTTTGGAAATTCATACTATTCTTGAGATAATACCTGTTAGAAAACATAGTGTAACACATTGGCTTGTTTAGTTCTTGATATTACACATTTATACTATTGTACTGTCCTTCAGCTGCCCATAGTCATCCTCAGTCAAAACATCCATAGTGAGCTCATGTTCTGATTGTCCAGTCAGTGAAAAAAGCTTAAAGATGTCAGTTTTGTCACTGACAGGACCGAAGGCGACACTCCTCTGTTTGTGAGAGGCAACATGTTGACTGTATGCTTCTTATTATCCTATTTTCATTGTTTTTTTCCAGTGGCTTGCAGACCCAAACTGAAACCTTCACTGCAGAGGATCTCCATTATTTTTATGCTCCGCTGCCTTATTGAGTGTATTTCCATCCATATTTATTATTCCAGTGACCCCGAAGTGCAAGCTCAGGGTGAAGCTATCTCCCAGAGACCTGTCTCATTAGCATTTTGTTGTATTATTTATTGAAATATACTGTATGTCTGCTACTGCAGTGATGCCCAGGTGCAGGCTCAGGCTGAGGCCATCACTGAAGAGGACCTGAGGCTGATCCAGGAGAGAGAGTCGTCCATCAGGCAGCTGGAGGTACAGATACAAATCACACATCAAAATCAGTATGGCCGCTAATACATGAATCATCAGCTTTGTGTTTTTGTGTTCACTCTTGACTAATGCAGAGGCGATTAGTCGATTACTCGATTACTCGATGAGCCGATCGACAGAAATTTAATTGATTATAATTTTGATAATCAATGAAGCGCTTTAGTCATTTATCAAGTAAAAATATCAAACATTTTCTGGTTACTGCTAAGATTTGCTTGCTTTTCTCAGTTTCATATAATTCTAAAATTAATACTTTTACCTTTTTACTTTTACAATTACTTTTGGCTGCTGGTCAGACTAGGTAACCAATTTTAAGACATCACTGTGGGATCTGGTATATCTTATAGATTGATTGATTACGGAAAAAATAATCAATAAATTAATTGATAATGAAAATATTCGTTAGTTGCAGCCCTACACTTGATATCACAGATATGAATTACATCATCAAGGACCCCTTATACATGAGTCACCTGTTTTGCTTTGTGTTCTTCTGTTCAGTCGGACATCACAGATATCAATGACATCTTCAAGGACCTGGGGATGATGGTGCATGAGCAGGGAGACATGATAGGTGAGCAGCGCAGACACTCCACATACATTACCTATCTATTCCTCCCTTAATGTACCTGTTTATAATAGAAACCTCTACCTACTCAGTATCTACACAGAGCCTGTCTAGAGTGTCAGTAGCAGTGATTCTCAACCTGGGGACCGGGATCCCCCACATGGTTGCAAGATGATTTCGAGGAGTTGTGATATGTTTTACAGAACGTGCAAAAGTATATTTCTGGTATGAAAATGTATCTTCATGTTTTTATGTCCCGCCATCATGCTACATGCGTGTCTGTCTGTCTGTCTGACACATTCTTGTGAACACAATAACTCAAACGTGATAGAAGCGTCATATTTACACCACAGGTTCCCCCGATAGAGTAGATGATCTGATTAGATTTTGGAGCCTTGCTGCATAAATTAGCATATTCATGAGGAATAACAGATTTTCTTGGAACTACTGTAACTCCTTAATGCGTTAAAGTCTCAATGAAACAGCATTTTGAGAGCGTCTTGCTTCCTTAATGTGAAGTGTGAACCAATGGGATATCAGTTGGGGAGAGAAGCACAGTTTTATTTGATGGGAAGGGCGGAGGGGTGGGGTTGTTCATAAATCTCTTGATAGTCTCCTGGTACACGATAAAGTCACCAGGAAGCAACTTTTTTTTAACTTCCTGGAAGTTTTCCAGGAAGTAAAAGAAATTAGATTTTGATCTAAAAATACAATAAAATTCTTTTTTTTGGGCTTAAATTGAGACTAGGTGACAGTTGAATGAATGAGCTTTTTTCATTTTCATTTCAGTGTGACTTTAAGATATAGACCTCCCCATGTGTTATGTGGAGATAGTTATGTTGACAGAAATATTTACTAGTTAATGCTTTGATTAGCTTAATTACCTCATTAGTATGCCTAATTATGTTCAATATATCACAGTGATTATGGTGGGACATTAGGCAGCTCAAGTGCCTCTTGTTAATCTTTGTGACAAATGAAACAGGTGATCCTATCTACACTTACTCACCTTCTCTGTCTACTCCTCTAATGAACAGGCAGATGGGACTGTGTAGTGTTGAGTAGTGCATGCTCCCCTTTCTGCCCACCTACTGCACCTGTCTATATTTTAAAACTTGGTGTGTGTGTGTGCGCGTGTGTTTTTCTGTGTGCATTCTGCAGACAGTATAGAAGCCAATGTGGAGAATGCTGACTTGAGCGTCCAGAGCGGCACACAGCAGCTGGCACGGGCTGCAGACTACCAGGTAAAAAAAAAAAACACTGTATCAGAGGATGGAGAGGAGGACAAACAGAAGAGGGTGTTGAGGAAGAAATGGAAAAGTACCTATACTGAGCAACATTCCTATATCCTCCCTTAATATGTAACCTTAAGTGCCTAAAACTCAAGAATACTGAATCTGCTTCACCATTATAAGATTAAACTCTAAAGTAACATCTTGTGTGTTTCTCACAGAGCTGTGAGCCTGGAATGTGCAAATGCCCAAATCTCATAGATAACATTGACCAAGTGGCCTTGGCAAAATAATAATAAACTTGTTGGTTTCTAGAAGAGGGTGGTCACCTCTTATTACGCATCTCCTTAAGTGCTAAAACTATAATTGTCATTGGTTGTTCAGTCTTGTTTATATGACCTTATACTTTTTGACCAATAGCTTTATTATATTCTATCTGTATTAACATAATCATGATTCAACTGTATAAAACTCTGTGAAATCATCCAGAGTTTGAGTTCTTTGGCTCCCAACCTGCAGATTGAATAAACCTGTCAAACTGCCTGAGTTTTCTTCCACAATATTAAGTGAGCATGTAGGAATGTTGCTTAGTGTAGGTACTTTTCCATTCCTTCCTCAACAAGAGGAAAGATAGACGCAAAGACAGGACAGACGGACTGGTTTCACTGTGCTCCTCCCAGGTGGCAAAGTGTGTGTGTGTGTGTGTGTGTGTGTGTGTGAGACCTGCCCTCCTTTTGCAACTACTCCCTTATTTAACCAAGTTCTTAGTCAACTTGCTTGGGTAAATAAGGGATAAGAGAAGATGGTACAGAGGAGAAGATAATAGAAAAAGCAGAGTAGGAAGGTGATCCAGGATGCGCCAAAACTATGAGTCACTTAGAGTAAAACCATCAGTCTGAGACAGACAGACCAAAAACCCATCGCTTCATTAAAATTTGGATTGTTGTCCCTTGTACTTATTTATTACTTGACTGCTTGTAGAAAAAAAAACAACTGTTTTGTTCTTTTTTTTTTTTTTCTCCCAGCGGAGCTCCCGTAAGAAGATATGCATCCTGGTGATAGTGTTGGCTGTAGCTGCTGTTGTTATAGGACTCATCATCTGGGGCGCTGTCAAATGAAGGCCTCCTCCTCTTCCTCTCCTTCTCCTCCTCCTCCTCCTCCTCCTCCTCCTCTCCCGTTGACTCACTATCTGGGGAGCTGACAAAGGCTACACTACCCCTCCTCTCCCCTGCCGCCTCCTCTTCTCAGTCCCCTCATGTGGGGAGTCATTAAGAGAGTACGTTGTCTATCTGTCTTTCTTTCTACTTGATTGTATTGATTTTTTTTGTTTTTTGGGAAGGGGGGTTAAAAGCAGATTAATTTGACATAAGGTGAACTCAGAGCATCATGTGAAATCATTGTTATACACTGATTTTTTTTAACATACTGTATTCCTCTGTGTTAGGACCATACACTCCTTCACACACCGTGAAATCTAGCACTGGTAGCTTTTAATGAATTTGTTTTAATCAATTGTTTAAATGAAATGTTTTATAGGGGGCTTAAAATCTGATTCAGGCATTAGAGGATGTAAGGAAAGCATGTGAAGGCTTTACTCTTCACCTGATTCTCAGAGGTGGGGATAAACAAAGTGTGGTGATGTCATGGAGGGAACGGTTACATAATATACCGCCAACATTTCTAGCTGTAATGAATCAGCAACTTGGTGCCCACAGCTGAGCAAGAGCTGATTAACTTTCAAATCAATCACTTCAGATTTTAATAACGCTGCAGCTGCATTCGTAATTATCTCTTCTCCAGTTGGATATGAGAAGCCTGTCACACTAGAGGTTTTTTCAGCTGTTGAATTGTGAATAAAATACACTTCATGAATTGAAAGTAAATAGAACCCAGCCATGGTGCAATGTGGCCAAACTGGTTATTCTGATGCAGTGCTCTGTGTGAGGACAATACCCCCTTTATTATCTATCAACCTGTGATCCTACACACTTCTAATGAATAACAAATGATAATTAGTGAATTTCTATTCAAATGCATGGTCTTATATTCTCATGATAAATCAAGGAGTGGCCTTAATATCAATCCTAAATCTGTGGTCAGGACATTACACTCCTGTGTCTGTATCAGCCAATCATTCCATGTAATCAGGAGAGGAGCGTGGTACGTTACCTTGTTCAACAAATCACCTGCTGTATGCAGTCGTACCACCGATGATTACACACCAAATATGTAAGTACAATATGTAAATAGTGCAGGCCGGGGTCAAATAATACTTGCAGTTATGTTTTACGGTTTGTTTTAGCCTACTTAGATAAAACTCAGTCAAAGTCAAAAGGCAATTTCCAATACTTTTGACAACTTATCTGAACTGCCCTGGTACAGTGAATCCAAACCATCCAGGAGTCCAAGTAGGTTAAAGAAAAACACTAAGAATTATTTGCCACTACTATTTGACCCCGGTGTGAAATTCTGACCGTGTATATATTTTTAATATTAAGAGTTTGTGCTGCCTAACATGTTCTGAATAAATCAGATGGATTAACTGAACCTCAGTTCACAAGTTCACAAATTATCAGATTTTTTACTGTTTACTACTTAAAATACTTTTTGCATTTACTGTTCCAAAACTTCTTCCTTGGGAAATTTTCACTCTGAGAAAGGCCTCAAATGTTTGTGCACGACTACATTGTTCTGCATGAAATAATATATTTAATTCAACATATTAAAAAATCCTAGATGCTGCTTGTTTGAGTATTGACTTTCTTTTGTGATGGTCCACTGGTTCTTCATAGCGTAACAGTCACCTACACTGCATAAACAGGATGAGAGTGATAGTTTTACACAAACTACAAAACAAATGGAAGGAGGACAGAAAACAGACTGGCAGGTTACTGAGAGTCAATGACAGACTTTTAGTTGCAAGTGACTCCCATGTCGTCCAAGTTAACCAGATTTTTTTTTAACATGTCAGTCCTATTCTGAAAGCACTAGTCTCCCTATGGACGGGTCTGAGGCATGTGAAGCTGTTCCTTATAGGCAGGAGTGTGATGGGGCAATCAGTGCCTTTCTGGTAAAATGGGTGGGCTCACTTTAAATTTCTTCACTTCAGAAAATGGATATTCTTCAATATTCAAATAGTGTTTGGAAATGATATATTTACCTTTTTTCAAGATTTTAAATTTAGCAAAAATTCAAAAACTGCTGAGTTTGCAGAGTTTTATGCTGAGACAGAGAATGGGAGCAGTCATCTCTAAAGCACAGAGAGAGGAGCGGTTGACTGACCAGAGACCAGAACAAACACAGAGTTCACTGAAGTTGGCCGATGTTCTGCATCGATCTAACAGGGAATGTTCTTGGCTGAGTGAGGGGGGTTGAGGAAACAAGTTGATGTGAGGGCAAAATATGCCCTGTGGTGGGATTTGAACTGAGATAGTACCAGGTCGGGTTCATGGGTTGATTCATCTAAACTGAACCTGGCTGCAATGTAGGTTCAATTTAGGTTGTTGAGGTAAAGGGATATATAAATAAACAAGACTAGACTAGAAAAGACCAGTTTGGATATGGCAACCCCTGCATGCGTTTTTTGAACTGAATCATAACTGAGTTGAACCCAGGCCTGAGTAGAACATTCAAGTTGTTTGGACAGCAGTAGCCTAGAGCTCAGGGAAGTGGACCGTTTGAATCCCCGGACCGACCAGGAAAATGTGGGTGAGGAAAGTGAATTACTGTCCATAAATTACTGTCCAGGTGCCCTTGAGCAAGGCACTGAACCCCCACCTGCCCCAGTATAGCTGCTCAGTGACTGACAGTGGAACAGATCTGTTCTTCATTTTGCTGTCAGAAATTATATTGTGTGGTTTCTCCCAGTTCAAACAACCAAGTGAAGATCAGATCTGGAGCACAAAGAGATACAAATTGTATTCTAGGAGTTTCTTTTTCCCCCCCCTTTTTTTAGACTGCCTTAAGAAGATGAGATCAAGTTGGATGTAAAAATAGCTTTGTTATTAAAAATAATTCAGGGAGGAGCAATTACTAAATGGTGAGTAAATTCCATGTTATTGTGCCCCTGTATATAGCTGTTGGAGACAGTTTTGAGAAGATCTGGCCCATCGAGAGGCCAAAGCCAGATTCTATGTTGTCTCACTGCTTAGATTATAGACTGTAGAAAATAAGGTTTAGACAGCCATGAGAAGATGAGATCAGTAAGCAGGCAGAAGTTTGCTTGTGCACTTCAGGACAGAAAATGTTGGAGTTGGACTGAGCTGTGGAAGTTACAGACTACTGTCACACACAGAGAGTAAAGGTTTCCTTGGCAAGGAGGATTTGGCCACGATGTCCTGATTACATCACCGGGACAGGGAACGAGTTGAACTGAGCGTCAGTAGGACAGGGAATATATTTTGGGCTGCTCACCGACGGTGGAAGTAGCAGGTAGCTGCAAAAAAACACTGAGCAGGGTTTTCCTTCCAGACAGAAATATCACAGGTGTGGAGGCTGAGGAAAGTTTGACCTGGTGAGAGAAATGGAGACAGGAAGGGTGGATAGAGACTCTGGGAATTTTTTTCAAATGTTTAAGGAGGTTGTTCGGCCATTCATTTCTTTGCATTTATTTGACTGACACATACCTCATCTGAACAAATGCTGAACTACAATCCATATGTCATTTAAGCAGACAGTAATCTAGGCTGAGCCTGTGGGTGGAAGCAACATCTTGATGAGTTTTCCTTACACAAGCAACATTTGGGAGCAATGGAGACGGGCAATATTGCCTTCAGCAGGCAGGGGAAGAATTACAAATTATGACAGGCTGCTGCAAATCAGAGGGCGGAGTAGCCATAGGTTTTAGTCACATCCCCCGCTGACAAAATTGTGCTGGCAGGGAGCAGAGCTTGGACTCACGGGGGAGACGGGGTGTGGAAGTATCAGTCTGCTGTGATGCAGGGTGACAGGAGGAGCCATTGACTGGACAGATACCTCATCAGGACAAACACTGAAGTTAGTTATTCTGGATGCGTCATTAGAACAGAGGTTGGTTTAGAGACGGAGACTGAGGGTGGAAATAACAAGTTGCTATGAGTTTTCCTTTCCACAAATATCAGGCTGCAGTGAATGGAGCAACATTGAAGCTTTGTTAAAAGTGATAATATGGACAGTGTTGGTTGAAGTTAGCTGTTCTGAATATTCTAGAACATTGCAGAGACTGTTCTTGGGTCGCACGAAGGTCACATTTTGATGTTTGTTCCTTTTCCTCCAGGTTTTATTTGGGGTAAAGAGGGACCCAATCTAGAAAGAGTGGAGGAGACACAACTCTGTCATTAACCCCCCCCCCAAAATATTGATTGAAATATAGTAAAATAGTGATATTTCAGTTGAAGGTTGTGTAATTCTAGCATAACAACAGTATTCCATACAGGTGAATAAATTTTTATGTGCACAGTTGTAATTGTTCTTTATAAATCAGGCATGCCCACAGTCAGAAAAATAAGTTCAGGATAAAGTTGAAGATGAAATTTAGGTAATGTTTTTATTGAACTCTCCATGCACTCCTAGTCACAACAGTTATACGTGCCGACTGAATGGAAAACTTCCCGTTAAAGCTGGATTTACACTCACAAACCCTCTTGTCTTTGAGGCAAAAATCTGATCTTCTCATTGCTGTCTAGACAAAGAGGAACCATGTGGAAATTGATTTCACCGTGTTGAAACAGCAGTGAGAAGATCAGACTAGTGGCACAGAGTTAATAGATTTCTATGTGGATATGGATTAGATATACGTCCCTTCAACCACTTTATGTTTAATTTAAACTTCCACTTCTCAGCTCAAAATAAAGAATCATTGTAGCCAGCAGGGGGCAGTGCAGGATCACTTTACCATACTTTAGAAGTTCATACCATATGTATCACCATGTAAAACTATTAGCCCTCATCATTCTTTCCATGGATTCATCTGTATAGAGTTCTGGTTAGAGCTGAATCACTGTTGAGAGCATTTCCATCACGACTATGTCCAAGTATAACACAATCCTTAGAGGATCTATACTAACCTTCTTGTATACTGTCAATACTCAACATTTAGTACACACATGCAGATGATGATTTTAACACATGACCTTGTAAACACTACATACATAGATCCGTCTCCATACAATAAGACATCATCTAATCATCATTGCTGCATTTCCACAGGCACAGATCTGTTTTTTAACCCTGTATCATGGCTTAACTGTTTTTTCAGGACAATAGTAGAATAATCAAATCTGTAATCATATTTAATGAAACCTAGACCTTTGTCAGATTGATTTCTCCTTGAATCTGATGTTTCCTCATTAAAACAGTCACAGGAAGATCAGATTTATGTTAATTAGTATAGATCAAACTTGAGACCACCCTTCAACTGGAGGACCTGAATTCAAGCCCTCCTCTCCTCTCCTCTCCTCTCCTCCCCTCTCCTCTCTTCTCCATCAGAGCAGGTCTACAAAGCAGTATCTATGGCTCCAGATGCTGTCAGTATTTTTAGGCCTCACTGAAGCGTACAGGATGCCATGCTGGGGTCAACTCACTGTCAGTACAATCATATAAATAGAAACTGAAAATCATTTGTTAATAATAGAGCATTCATTCTCAGTTGTTTATTTCAGGGTAAAGGGTTTGATTCAACATCTATCTAGAAGTCTTACTGATAAGAGTCACTACTGGTTAACCCTTTGGAGCACAACTGTACTAGGTGCTAACATGTCATGAAAAGATCAAGTCAGCCCTTCAAAAACTAAAAAGTCTGATCTTTTGTGTCTATTGAAATGCAGCCTGAGTTGTTGACTTCCTGAATACTTGACTCTGTACCACAAAGATTTGAATAACAGCTTAAAATACACAGCAAAATCATCAGCGTTAATATAACTAACTTCACATATTGTGAATTTAACACTTTGAACACCCACCCAAAAGCCATATAAGCTCTTAGAGTGAACAAACAACACTCCAGTCAGCATTTATCAACTCCAAATAATTATCACTGAAAAATCAATGCTGGAAAATTAGCTGTGTATGGATTCTCCTAATTTAGACAGCCATGAGAGGATCTGTGCCACACGGAGTTAGCGCCTTTGTAAATGAAATCTGAGTTGCTAATTTACTTACCTGTAAGTGAGCATTGCAGTCTCCGTCCCTGGTCCCTGATTTGTATTGGTCAGGCTGGTCCGGGCCTCCCAGGGCCCCAGAGGGCAGCATTCCTCTCAGCAGCCCAGGAATGTAAACTTTACTTTGGAGTCCAGCTACGGCCCTGCAGGAGGAATGCAGAGTGTTTGCTGTCAAAGTGTGTTCTCTGTGGTGGCCTCTCTCTGAAAAGGAATATTTAGAAAAAAAAAAAAAAAAAGTCATAAATAAAGATGAGGTACAGCTGGCACTGGTGAGACACATGCACACACACAAGACAGCTGGCACTAGAACAGAAAAACAGGCCAGCGGGTGTGGGTTTTTTAGGTTTAGAGGCTTCTGTGTATTCTGGTAAATATTGATGTTTTTCTGAAGAGGAAGTAGCTCTCGGGTATATGACAGGATGTTCTACACTGGGAGAAACCGCCGCGCTCACCTGCTGTCTCAAAGTTAAAATTCCAGGCTTGCACACTGAAGAAAGCCTTAGTACACCTGCGCATAGCTGTTTATTCCTTCTGCACTGAAAAGCAAATAAATAACAAATTTTGAAATGAAGCAAGCCTAGATGCTGTTTTTTTTTTTAACATGGACAACCTCTCATTTTTAAAGCTGCACTGGGCACCTTTGTACGTTTGCGGCTCCTAATGGCAGCGAGAGGTAACTGCTTGAAAATTCAAACTTCAATACCCAGAAATCAATTAAAAAGATGCCAGTAAATTGCAGAAAGCACACTCATATTTATCAATGCTTCATTCCTCAAGGGGATGGGAACACTGGTGAGTCCAGCTTTCTCCGGATGGAGCGCTCACTTGCTGCTGTTTAGGAGACAATTTTGTATTTTATTTATTTAAGTTTTGATTCGTCGTTTCCTATGGGTGGAGAAGTGTCCATACCAGACACCAGAATTTCATTTAGGCAAATAAGTCAAATCTACAGGGTCTCAATTAGTTTGGAT